>NC_059432.1:102473623-102762070 GCF_021028975.2 Sphaerodactylus townsendi
TATAGAGTTCAATCATATCCCCCCTCAGCCGCCTCCTCTCCAAACTAAAGAGTCCCAAACGCTGCAGCCTCTCCTCATAAGGAAGGTGCTCCAGTCCCTCAATCATCCTCATTGCCCTTCTCATGGGTTTTAGGTGCAGGAAAAGAGATTCCACCTAAACATCAGGACAAACTCCTGACAGTAAGGGCTGTTCGACAGTGGAATGCACGACCTCAGGGTGTGGTGAAGTCTCCTTCTTCAGAGGTTTTTAAAGAGAGGCTGGATGGCCATCTGTCAGGAGTGCTTGGATTGTGTGTTCCTGCATTGCAGAGGGTTGGACTGGATGGCCCTTCGGGTCTCTTCCAGCTTTGTGATTATATGATCTGCATGCAAACAACTATATCTGGATGCCTGATCATGCTGATCAAGTGCTTCCAAATATAAGCATATATTTGCTAAAATTAAAAACAATAAACATGTTGAAATAAAAATTTGTCAAGGCAAATCAGGACTTGAACAATTTGAAACCTATTCGTTGAAGCCTATTTTCACAAATTAACTCTTGTTAAAGCAAGTCCTGATTTTCACATTATGCTTGAACCAAGATCTGTGTGCACAGAGATTATGGTCAACGGTGGCTTTCAACTTTTGCCAAAAGCTCAGGCTGTGTTTCCCTCGTGTCGCTAGGGCTTAGAATAAGACCATCCAATTACAGGCGCTGAAGCTGGGGAATAACCTCCAATGATTTCATTGTGGGAACTTACAGATTCAGTGAATGCTCTGGTTACCTGATAATACCCTGTTTCCCTGAATATAAGACACCCCCGAAAAATAAAACATAGTAGAGGTTTTGCTGAAGTGTGAAATATAAGGCATCCCCCGAAAGTAAGACGTAGCAAAGTTTTTGTTTGGAAGCATGCCCGACGAACAGAACACAGACAAATAAGACATCCCCTGAAAATAAGACATAGCGCAACTTTGGGAGCAAAAATTAATATAAGACACTGTCTTATATTCGGGGAAACACGGTACCACCGATGGATCTAATGAACTGCCATACTTGTAGGGCTAATTTCATTTTTAAGTGTATTTATTTAATTAACTTCCTGGCTGTTTCCTGCTTTATGTATTTTCAACAGAAAGATGATTAATAAGTTATGAACTGCAATAAACTATTTCTTCAACATTATCTTGCTGTTTTTTAATTCATCCACGTGAAGGTTCCGATACAAGAAGGGAGATTTTTGTAACACAGACTTCTTATTTAAATATTTTTAACCTACATAAGCAAAAAAAAAAGAACCATGGTACTAGGTTTTCTCTTCCAATAGCAAGTTCACATTCCATAATCTTTCCTTTCCACATCAGGGAGGCACAATAGCTTGGAGCTTTCTGCAACGCATCGCTGAGCGAGACCTGAATTTAAATGTAACCTCAGGTTTTCCATTTCACACCGGTATGTCAGAGTGAGGAATATCACAGAGCTGGCATTCCAGGCCCTTGGGTAATGGTGGATGGAAGCCCATGCAAACGCCACTGCATCGCTTACATACAGTCCCTCCAGCACCTTCAGTGTTTAGCTGTTGTGGCTGCTATGCACAGTGTTTTAAGGATCTGTATAACGTAAAATGCGTGTAACATAAAACAAGAGGAAGGTTTTTAGGATGTGGAGACAAAACTGCTCAAACGTTCACCAAGTTGGCTGCTTGCAAGTAGGGAGCTAATCAGTTTGCGAGTTCTTTGGAGGAACCCAAATTAATTAGGATATGCCCATTTGCACAATTACAGTATTTCCTGACATGATTAAACTCTCACCACTATACCTCCAAGCACTGATCCGAAGCCTCTAGTTTTGAAAAGGACATGCAAAAAAAATGTGTGTGGGGGGAACATTTTTTTGATTGGCTATATTTAAACATCACCAACAAAGCAGAGTTTATTTGTGATTATAACTGTCCTGATTGATTCTGAGCTCTCACATTAACCTCCCTTCCCCCCCCAAAAAAACCCACTTCTTGGTCCAAGGAGCTTAAACTCCAGCTACAGCACTTGGTTTTGTTTTTGTATCAATGTAGGAAAGATAATGATTTGGGATTTGTTGTTTGCCTATAAACCAGATTCTAAACCCTGGCCTAACCCATGTTTCAGACACTATTTTCTGCCTCACCAAAATATGTTAGTAGATTGCAATTATTATCCATCAAGGCATCAATCTCTTTCCATTCTCCACCACAGATTTCAACATGCTGGACCTTCATTGTTGTAGAATGCCTGCCTCTAGTCTTGGCTCACGCACCCCCCAACCCATCCATTTGAAACTACAGATGATAGCCATTCAATAAAATAAAGTATCATAAGTCTACAATGCACAAGATAATGGTTTTGACAAAGGCAGCATGTAAAAATGAATGATAATTCTCATATTCATTTGGGACTATATTCTAATGCGGAACCGTACACTGCATCCCAGCTGACCACACTAACATCTTTATCTGAGACAGAATGTAGTTACTGGGAAAGAAACAACTGCAAATTTAGGGCTGCCAGCCTCCAAGGGAGGGCTGAGGTTCTCCTGGAATTACAGTTCAACTTTGGATTACAGCTTTGGAAGTATACTCTATGACATAGGTGTCAAATGATGCTGGCAGGGGATGATGGGAACTGTAGTCCATAACATCTAAAGGGCCACGAGTTTGACACCTGTGCTCTATGACATCACATTCCTGCTGAGCACTGTCCCTCCCAACTCTGTCACCAGGAATTTCATAGCCCAGAGTTGGCAACCCTACCCAAATTTTTAAAGCACCTAAACTGGGATTCACCAAAAAAAAAAAAAAAACACACACCCCACAGGCAAAGGCTTATGAAACCGAGAAATCATCAATCTCAGCTCCATGTGAACTGGATCCAGGGAAAGAAAGCAAGAGCCCAAGAATAAAAACCAATCCAATTCTTGCTGCAAACAAACACTTGTTTCTTTTTCAGGTCTCTATCCGGGTTCAAGCTAATAACTGATCTTAAATTACATCTGACAACCAAACAGTTAAAGCTTCTAACGCATTTGCAGAATCAACTGAGCTGTTCATTTTTTTCCTGGGGGAGAAAAAAGGCAACTTGAAATTACAGATAAGCACTTGCATTTCAGAAATATATTATTTAGAATGACACCCAAGGTAAACAGCATTGTAAATTCATCCCTGCTTTTTCAGAAAAATAGTTTGTTGCACTGGAAAGGGTGGGGGAGGCTAAGTGTCAATTATTATCCATCAAGGCATCAATCTCTTTCCATTCTCTTTTCAGAATTTTGAAGACAGGCCATAAAAATGGTTCTATATCACCTTGCCATGAGCTAAAGCCTAGTGTTTTCGTTTATTTTCTTGGCATTTTTTTTAAAAATCACTCTGGAATATCAAGCAGCATTTCTTATATAGGAAGAAAGGGATATGGTAAGTCTAGCCTTCCAAACGAAGGCCTTATGCTGAAATTGCCATTACCATTAGTATTCCTGAAGACAAATTTTAGTGCAGAACAACATTGTAAGACTTTTCCACTGGCAGTTAATAATTTGCATAGATAGAGCAACAACTGTTGGAGGAATTTGTTATGGAGGGATTCACCAGGGCGTGCAAGAATTCCAAAGTGAAGGTATTTTGGGGGTGTTGTGGTTTTTCTGGGATGTATAGCCGTGTTCCAGTAGCATTTTCTCCTGACTTTTCACCTGCATCTGTGGATGCAGGTGAAACGTCTGAAGATGCCAGCCACAGATGCAGGTGAAACGTCAGGAGAAAATGCTACTGGAACACGGCCATACAGCCCAGAAAAACCACAACACCCCAGTGATTCTGGCCATGAAAGCCTTCGATGAAGGTATTTTTCACACTACTTAACTACTATAAATATCCAAGAATTATGAACTGGTACACATCTCTTTCTTTGTCTTTAAAAAAAATTAACTAAAGAGGCAGCCCCTTTGAATTAAATCTCAGCTTCATTTAGTGAAAGAATATCTATTCCCGTGGTGGCGAACCTTTGGCACTCCAGATGTTATGAAGTCAAACAAACAAACCTACCTAGCATCATAAAATCATAGAGTTGGAAGGGGCCATACAGGCCATCTAGTCCAACCCCTGCTCAGTGCAGAATCAGCCCAGAGAATCCCAGGGTGAAGTGTTTCCACCCACCTCACAGGTGTTTGCTGTGGGGGGGGCAGGGAGAGGAGGAGGGAGATTGTAAAGCCCACTGACTCTCCTTACAGGAGAGAAATTGGGGGAGGGGGTTAATAAATCCTAACTCTTCTTCTTCTTCTAAAGACTGAGTTGTCTTGAATCAGAAGTTCCTCAGCTCCTGTCTGTTTTTTGTATCAGGAGGCAGTTTTTTATTTATTTATTTATTTATTTATTTATTTATTTATTTATTTATTTATTTATTTATTTATTTATTTATTTATTTATTTATTTATTTATTTATTTATTTATTTATTTATTTAGCTATAAGCCGCCTCACCCTCGAGGGCTACCGAGAGTGACTCCCTGTCTCAGCTGTTCTCTTAAGACAGCAAATCAACAAATCATTACAAGAATACAACTTAAACCCATTTAAAAACTTTAAAAGAAGGTCTGTGCTCTGTTCCAAAGGGCTGTTGGGGCATCAGCTGAAACTACAGGAGAATCGAAATCCTTGAATGCCCAGAAGGCTTTGTGATATTTCCAGTGGAAATGAGGTATGATACCACGTGTCCCCTCAGGGAAATTCCAGCTATACGTTGCCACAGAAGAGTCTTTGCTTCTCTCCCAAGTTTACCACTTCAGATTAAGCTTAGTCTTTGGGGAAGAGGGCAGAGATATGTCTTTGGAGAGGGAAAGCTGTAGCAGTCTCTGGGGAAGGTGCACCACAGAAGAGGAGTTACAGATGGAAGCGTTCTGTGAGGAGGGAGAAAATAAGTGTTACTTTATTCCTATGTCTGGATTTTACTGTATAACACCCTGATTCCAAGATTCCCACTCCTAAGGCCCTTTCGTGCGGGCCATAAACAGCGCCCTAGGGGACGGCCCGTCCCAGGGCTGACTTACATGAAGCGCAGCTGCTGCGCCGCACTGCCCTCGTGCCTCTCGGCAGTGCGAAGCGCCCGTTTTCCACCCCTCGCTTCCCGGCGGGGTTATGGAAAATGGCGGCCAGCTCTGCTGTGCCATCCCTCCCCTGTGACCGGTCGACCTACGTCTCTGCGTGGCGTCCCGGTCGCGTCGCGAGGCCACAGGGACCCGGCCCCTGCCCTGCGATGCGGAGAAAGTTCCGCCAGGGCAGGGGCATGTTCCCTAGCCTCAGTGACATGCCAGGCGGCTGCAGGGTGGAAGTAGATGCGACCCGGGCGTGGGCGGCTCCGTGGCGCCGTCTTCCCCACCGCGGCAGGGATGGATTACGTCTTGAGATGGTCCGGGGGGTTGGAATCGGCATCATGTATGCCCGACCAACCTCCATGGTAACCATCGCGGAAGCAACCTCTGATGCATGAACTGTCTTAATTACTGGGGAGTCCATTCGTCTGCAGACATGGCATGTCTTGACTTGGTCCCTCGGCTCAACAGCCACAGTGGTCTGGAATGCAGATGGTTAAACCGTTACAGAGACAGGCAGGTGGGTGATTTTGGTAAGAGACCCATCCTGGAGGCTACCTGAAATTGTTTTCTCTGGGACAGGAGTCCCCAAAATCTTTGAGCCTGTGGACACCTTTGAAGTTATCACCAGGGCGGAGGCCGAGGGGAAACTTCGCCCTGCCGTGCGGCCCTGCCCAAGAGCCCCATCACACCCCTTTCTGCAGCGGATAGCAGCACACTGCTACACCTCGGGCATCATGGCGCACCCTGCCCGTTGGTAGCTATGTTCAGCAGTTACCACACAGCATATGGGGTGCTGCAGTGGCAGCTACTACCAATAAACAATGCTTTGAAAAATTTGCACAGCCAATCAGAAGCTTTGTTGGGCGAAATCCCCACTTTGCCTCATTTACTTTCTAAAAACGCTTGGTGGGTACCAGGGAAAGGGGTCGACGGGTGCCACGGTGCCCGCGGGCACCTGGCTGGAACCCCTAGGCTGGGAACCCAGCCAGACTTTTGTGTTCACCCTGCATTACATTGGACGGTAATTATTACAATGCGGTATTCGAAAGTATGCAAACAGCCAAAGTCAGAGTTTACTGTTGCTACACAGCTCCACAGTCAAGATTTGTAAGCTAGTTAACGCTGGGCAATCTACAAGGAGGACAATTTATAATGTAGGGTGCAGATCCGGGTTGTTGGAAGGGAAGGGTGGCTGTGAAACTGTCTGGTCTAACAGGTTGAGTTCCCTCATGTTGTTTTCTGGGATACTGGAGGGAGGAACTGCCGGCACTAAAAGTCCTAAGAGCTTCATAGGCATTACCAGTTCACAAAGCTTTTGCAGTTCACATCATTCCGCATAAGATAATCTGGGAGAACAGGAGAGAAAAGCAGGCTATGGAACATTTCTTCCCTATGCTGTAGGATCAGTGGCATTAGCTAGCGGATATTATCAGATCTCAGAAGAGACTAAAGAGAAGGGTCAATCCACGGTCAATTATTTGGATGGGGAGACCACTTCTAAACAAGTCCTGGAAATTTATTTATGGGGAGGCGCACTTTGGCCGATGAAACTATTGGCCCTGAGTGCACGAAATGGAAGGACTAGGTGCCAAACTCACCCTTACTAGAACAAGGAGGTAACTGCTTGCAGTATAAAGAAGAACCTTACTCGAGACAGTAGATTTAGTTCCAACAGGAATGCTTTATCTCTTGTTTCTCAAAGGAACAAAATAACAATGACTATCCACTCCTCTACTCACAACCCAACAATCAGGTAGCCCGAACCTGAAGGTGAAGGAGAGGAGAGTGCCTAAGATTGAGTATACAGTCTTCTTATATAGTTTTGTCCAGCCAAATCGGTAGCTAAGATGATCCTGAAAAATCATCCCTGGCCTGCTTGACCTTTTCACTTCACCTTTGGCTATTTTATTTTCAATCACTGCAGACCCAGACAGAGGCTCCGACCTTTGAAGACTGCTGACTGTTGTACCAATCGCCACTGCAGACCCCAGACAGAGGCTCAGTAGCTACAATTCTGCTGACTGTTACATTCCAGTCATATCCTAGACCAGCATACCAGCCACCTTACAATTTTTCAATATCCCTGGCCCCACCGCTACTCATATCTGGTTGGGAGATATTTGCCTCAGTACATAATATTTACAAAACAAAATGAGTTACAAACAAAAGTCCATTCCACATTATTTACACTCATTACATAGGTTAGTACATGATCAATTACCGCAGAGTTACTTATTTCCCACTCACTTTGGCCACAGAGTCCTTATAAATTAGCCCACATCTACTAAACCTAAAGCCAAAATTAGGCTTACCAAGTCCCATTTATGTTTTTGTATTGAGTAGTAGCTTTGTTAAGATGTCGACTATGTTTGCAGATGATTCCGCAATGCTACAACTTAATCATATTTGACTGTATCAGTGGTTATACATTTTTAAAATTCACAGCTACATGTTTAAAATTCGACTTTTTTTAAGGTTTTACCGTTCTCTGCCATGGCTATACATGTCAGCGAGTCTTCAAAAACTATTATAGGTTGTTCACGTTCTCGCCCATGGGTCTTTTAGCAACTGCATAACCCATTGTAGCTCATTGCATGCCTCATTAAGAGCCGCGTACTCTGCCTCAGCAGTTGAAGTGGCAACCGTTGTTTGTTTCCGAGATCTCCAACAAATCGGATGGCTGCCATATTGCATATAATAACCACTCACTGACTTACATCCTGAGTCCTCTGCAAATGAGCTGTCCGCATACACCACTAAGTCCTTGTTGTTTTGGTTAGAAAAGTGTAAACCATAGTTAGCAGTTCCCTTCAAGTAACGAATTACTCTTTTTAGCCCCTGCCAGTCTTTCTCAGTAGGTTTTGCAACTGTTCTACTTAATAAACCTACAGCAAAAGCTATGTCTGGTCTTGTCCAGTTAGCAATGTGCAGCAGGCTGCCAATTAAGGAACGATATAGGTCTTGCCTTTCAAGTGCTTTGCTGTTATCTTGCTTACAAAAATCAGCCACCATTGGGGTTTGTGCCACTTTGGCATCTTGCAGACCAGCTTTTTGTATGACACCCTCTATCTTTTGTTTTTGTGTCAGAAACACATCCCCTTCTTCAGATTTACTGACTTGAATACCCAGGTATTGCTTTAGATACCCCAAGTCTTTCAGCTTAAAATGTTTACTCAACTCAGTGTAAAGTTGTTTGATTTGGTTGTCTGTTTTTGCAACCACACAGAGATCATCAACATAAATCATCAAAATGATACATTCATCACCAGTACCTCTGGTATATATACAGGCATCGGCCACACTTTGGTCAAATTTCATTTCACATAATGCTTTGTGTATGCACCTGTTCCAACATCTGGCTGACTGTTTCAGCCCGTACAAAGCTTTGTTGAGCTTATAAACTTTATCAACTTGTTCATGCTCATAACCTGGTGCTTGCTTCATGTATATGGTCTCTTGCAAATCTGCATTTAAATAAGCTGTTTCAAAATCAAAGTGCCTCATTTTAAAGTCTCTTTGCTCAGCCAGAGCAATCACTAATCTCATGGATTCTGCCTTTGCAGTGGGTGCATAAGTCTGATCATAACTGTCAAACTTTGTTTGAGAGAAGCCTTGTGCGACTAATCTTGCTTTATATTTGCAAGTCCCATCGGGCATAGGTTTACGCCTGTATACCCATCTTGCACCTATGATCGGCTTATCAGTAGGTTTATCAACAATGTTAAACACTTTTAAGTTCACCAAGGATTCAAACTCATTGTCCATAGCCTGATTCCATTTTTCCTGTTCCTCAGGTGGACATTTCAACATATCATGGAAACCTTGTGGTTCTGTCCCTAATTGGCACACTCTCACTTCTTGTACCATAAACCTTTTTGGTGGTATGCCTTTATTTGCTCTTTCTGATCTGCGTGGTATAGCTATTTCTCCAGTTTGCTCAGCCCCCTCCTCTCCCTGGCTTCCTTCCTGATCACTATCACTGTTCTGTTGTTGCTTAAGGCTCGGAGCAGATGTGTGACCTTGAACAGGGAGTGGGGGTTGTGTGCTGTCACTAGGTACTGTGTCATGGCTTACTGGTGGTAAGAACACTTCAGAGTTTTGATGCACATGTTCCCAACCTGTATGCTTTTCAAAGTTGGCACTGCGTGAGATAGCAATTCTTCCATGACCCAATGAAAATCTATAGCCTTTGGTATTCTGCGCATATCCTACAAAACGCAGTCTCTGCCATTTCTTTTGTCCTTTTTTCCGTTGCTGTCTGGGAATGAGGACGTTAGCAAAACTCCCAAATATTCTAAGGTGTTTCAGGGAAGGCCTTTTGCCAAACATTCTGAAAAATGGTGTTTCATTGATACTTGAATTCCACAACCTGTTTATTACATGTGTGGCAGCTAAGACAGCCTCTCCCCAGAAATGGAATGGAACCTTGGCATCATTTATCATGCAATCCCGCATTGTTTGAAGAATGCCTAGTCTCCTCTCAGCCACGCCATTTTCAGCCGGGCTGAACGGATTTGTTCTCCTGTGGCTAATACCTTTCTGTGTCAGCCATGTTTGGAATTTGTTCCCCATGAACTCACCGCCTCTGTCAGATTGCAGGCAAGCCACCTTGTGAGGGAACCTCCGTTCAATCATTGAGACCCATTCCTTAAACCTTGTAAAGGCTTCATCCTTAGATTTCAACAGCAAGCAGTAAGAATATCTGCTATAATCATCAATCAGCAGAAATATATATCGTGCACCCCCTTCGCTTGATTGGAAAGGACCAGCTAAGTCTGCATGGACTAGTTCAAACGGTCTTTCCATTTGTCTGTAGCTCTTTTTGGGGATTGGATAGGATTTCACCTTAACCCCACTACAGACTGAACAGTCTAGGAATGCTTTGCAAGGCTTTACACTCAAATCACATACTTTTGCCAACTGCTTGATGGTGGCAAAACTTGCATGTCCTAGGACTCTGTGAAGATAGTGCACACAATCATCATGCATAGGCTTATTAGCTAGACTTGAAACATTCATTACATTTTCATTTTGCCCTTTATCAGTCATAACATACATTTTGTCACAGAGTGTACCTTTTGCACACTCTATGTCATTCTGCCATACTGTACAACCCTGTCTATCAAATATAGTTTTGTACCCTTGTTCAGCTAAACTTGGGACGCTCAACAAACAAAAATCCAGTCCAGGAACACACAACACATTTTGCAACTTTTTACCTAGGCATGGTATGTAGGCAGTTCCTTGCAGCGTAACAGCAGCTGGTGATCCATCGGCCAAGCTGACATGCTTCACACTTGCCTTGGACTCCTCAGTCAATAGGTGATGAGCATTTACGACATGCTCTGAGCAGGCAGAGTCCAAGAGCCAGATGGGTTGGTTTCTCTGGACATCGGTTCTCAGCAATGCCGTCAAGTAGTGCTCCTTCTTTCCTCTTCCCCGTTGTCCTTTAGCTGGCCCCTTCTTCTCCCCCTTCTGTGGGCATTCTCGGAGAAGATGATTAGTAGAGCCACAACGGAAACAACGCCGAACTGCATATGACCTTGGACAGTTCAGGGAAAGCTGGGTTTCACTTTTGCCTCTGGAAACAGCAGGCTTCTCTCTGGCTGTGGCTTCAAGGCAAAACTCTCTTTGTTTCTGGAGCTCCAGAAGCCGTGCAGTCACATAGTCTAGAGTCAAATCATCTTCCTTTATGCTCTGCATACTATAGACAAAATTGTCCCAGCTGTCATCTAGGGAAGATAGTACAATATAGGCCCTATGCTGTTCAGTGAAAGTCATGCCTCTGTCTTCCAGCTCGACGAATAGTGTACGCAGCTGTTGGACATGGTTGGCCACATTTTCACCTCCTTTCAGCTTCAAATTGTATAAACGTCTGGTCAAGATTACCTTGGAACCAGCAGTCTGCGTCTGGTACAGGTCCTTCAACACCTTCCAGCAGTCAGAAGCCTTCTCAGCAGCCCGTAGATAGATGAGCTGGGAGTTTTCCACAGCCAACATTATGGACGCCTTGGCTCTGGCATCTGCCCTCTGCTCTGCTGCTGTGCCTGGGTTCGGTGGGGTCTCGACTACAGCCCATAAATCTTCACGTATGAGAAAGCTCTGCATTTTCACACTCCATGCTGAGTAGTTCCCTGCAGTCAGCCGTTCAAAAGGCAAACTGCACATGGTGGATGTCATCGTGTCACACTGCCTCGACACTCTCTAGCTTCAGTGGTTAGGATACTGGGCCCATAACCAAATTGTTGGCCTAGTGCACAGCGGAAGGACTAGGTGCCAACTCACCCTTGCTAGAACAGGAGGTAACTGCTTGCAGTATAAGAAAAAGAAACACTCAGACAGTAGATTTAGTTCCAACAGGAATACTTTATCTCTTGTTTCTCAAAGGAACAAAAATAACAATAACTATCCACTCACTACTCTGACAACAATCTGAGCCCGAACCTAAAGGTGAAGGAGAGGTACTGAATTGGGTATGCAGTCTTCTTATATAGTTTTGTCCAGCAAATCATTAGCTAGATGATCTAATCATCCTGGCCTGTGACCTTTTCACTTCTGCTGACTGTTACATGCCAATCACTGCAGACCCAGACAGAGAGGCTCCGACCTTTACAATTCTGCTGACTGTTACATGCCAATCACTGCAGACCCAGACAGAGAGGCTCCGACCTTTACAATTCTGCTGACTGTTACATTCCAGTCATTCTAGACCAGCATATGACCACCTTGCAATTTTCAATATCCTGACAGTATGATCATCCAGCCTCCCTTTAAAAGCCTCCAAAGAAGGAGACTCCACCGTACTTCGAGGTAGTGAATTCCACTTCAAACTCAGATGGGCACTGAAAAGCAAAATTCCCCTCCCCATAGAAAAGTATATGCCAGATGATCTTAGGCTAACTTTCTCCTAAACATATTAGTTTTCTATGAGTTGATATTTGAAATTTAGTGTGCAAAGGTCTTCTTTCCTAGATATTAGTTACGCACAATACGTTATGACTATAGATGCCACTGTGCCCGGAGCCACAAAACTTCCTCTTTAAGAGGTCTTTAAAGAATCATTGTTCTTGAAAGAGCAGAGGAATGTCAGCTTGGATGATCACCAGGCATTTGCTATTCATGGAGAAAACCCTGCATTTGGCAGCTCCCGGTCTGTAATGTTGTAGTGGTGTGCATTCTGCATTGTGTGCAGGAAGATTTATTCACGTCACCACCAGGGCTGTTTTTGGACTGCTTCTTCAGGCATTCCAAAAGCTGGATTGCATGTATTTCCAGTAGAGGTGTGCAAATCATTGGCCATGGACTGAAAACCAACTCGTGCAAGAGTTTCCCATGACTTCCATGCACAAACACCCTGTGATCAGCAGTGGCGTAGGTGGTTAAGAGCTCGTGTATCTAATCTGGAGGAACCGGGTTTGATTCCCAGCTCTGCCGCCTGAGCTGTGGAGGCTTATCTGGGGAATTCAGATTAGCCTGTGCACTCCCAAACACGCCAGCTGGGTGACCTTGGGCTAGTCACAGCTTCTCAGAGCTCTCTCAGCCCCCCCTACCTCACAGGGTGTTTGTTGTGAGGGGGGAAGGGCAAGGAGATTGTAAGCCCCTTTGAGTCTCCTGCAGGAGAGAAAGGGGGGATATAAATCCAAACTCTTCTTCTTAAACAGTTTATGGGAGTGAGATTAAGCATCTGAATGTTGAGAACTATTGTTGAAGCAGCAGCATTAATGTTCATGATGCTTTACATGTTGCCTATACATCTGGGTATATCTTACTATATCTAGGATACTATTTTGTAATTTTTGCACCTCTTAATATGTCATGTTAATGCTTATCATGTTTCTCCAAAAATAAGACAGTGTCTTATATTAATTTTTGCTCCCCAAGATGTGCTATGTCATATTTTCTGGGGATGTCTTATTTTTCCGCTCCACAGCTGCATGCTCTGGTGTTCTGTTTGACGGGTATGCTTCCAAACAAAACTTTGCTACGTCTTACTTTCGGGGGATGCTTTATATTTAGCACTTCAGCAAAACCTCTACTACATCTTATTTTCAGATGATGTCTTATTTTTGGGGAAATATGCTTCATTTCTATCTAATTGTTTTCAGACTGCTACAATCCTAGTACATTGTTTATTTAATATCTTGATTGTGTTTTAATAATAGAATCATAGAGTTGGAAGAGACCCCAAGGGCCATCAAGTCCAACCCCCTGCAATGCAGGAACACATAATCAAAGCACTCCTGACAGATGGCCATCCAGCCTCTCTTTAAAAACCTCCAAAGGAGACTCCACCACACTCTGAGGTAGTGCATTTCACTGTCAAACAGACCTTACTATCAGGAGGTTTTTCCTGATGTTTAGGTGGAATCTCTTTTCCATCACCTTGAACCCTTTACTCCAGGTCCTAGTCTCTGGAGCAGCAGAAAATAAACTTGCTCCCTCACCAACATGACATCCCTTCAGATATCTAAACATGGCTATCATGTCGCCTCTTAACCTTCTCTTCACCAAACTAAACATACCCAGCTCCTTAAGTCTCTCCTCGTAGGGTATGGATTCAAGACCTTTTCTCATTTTGGTTGCCCTCCTCTGGACCCATTCCAGCTTGTCAATATCCTTCCTGAATTGTGGTGCCCAGAACTGCACACAATATTCCAGGTAAGGTCTGACCAGTGCAGAATAGAGAAGTACAATTTCATCCCTCGATCTAATTGTACCTCTCTATTCTGCACTGGTGTTGATCGTGTTAATTCAGTATGTGTAATCCACCTTGAGTTACTGTGAGAAGCGTGGACTATAAATAATGTAAGTAATAAACAATTAAAAGGGGAAAGGCAAAGAGTTAAAATGTAGATTTGGTGTAGTAGAGTGGTTAGAGTGACAAGACCCAGGTTAAAAGGCCCATTCGAATTCATACGTCCTTGGATTACTTTGTGCTGATTTGTGAGGATAAAATAAACAAAGGGAGAACCACTCGTGCCACCAAGAAGAAGGGTGGGATTAAAAATATGGTGGAGACATGCTCAAGGGCGATTGGCAAATGGGATGGGAGGGGCAAGGCTAACAAAGGAAACATGTAGAAAGAGGCACTGTTTTAACATGAGAAGCGGTTGATAGCTTCAGAACAGTGACATCACTCTTCATGCAGTGGTGGCTATGACTAGGGGCAGTGGTGGGAATCAAATAATTTAACAACCGGTTCCAGTGGTGGGATTCAAATAATTTAACAACTGGTTGTTTACAAGCACCATTTTGACAACCGGTTCTGCTGAAGTGGTGCGAACCGGCTGAATTACACCACTGACTAGGGCCATGCATTTGAATAGCTCCAAACTGAAATTATAGCCAACATTTGCGTGGAAAGATATAAAACAGCAGAACAGAGTCCTGAAATGTCAACATTCCTAAAATTTATGCTCCAAAATGTCAGTTTCCTCCCCTCAAGCTATTTCAGCTATTTTCAATGAGTGATAGACCTTCATCTACCTCCTACTGAAAATAGTAGCCGTAGACTTATGGATGTCAGGTCTGAAATTCCTGAACCTGAACAAAAATACCTGATATGATATCAACACTCCCAAAACTTCTAGATAATTATAATCATGCCCTTTCTGAAATAAAAAATACATGTTTTTGAAGTGCACACTCCTATTTGTGGTCAGACCCATGGAGACTGTGTGCTTGGGTCAAGACTAAATTCCAAAAACTGGTTTGATTAAAATGTTATGCCCACCAAAGCGATAGTGCAAATGTATCTACATGAAGCACAATGGCATACATCTATCTACATCTCTATATCAGCAACAGACTGTCAACCAATCATGCATAATGTCTCAAAAACCACTTATTATAAATCCTGTAATGGTTACAGAAATATTGTTCCAAACTGTTCAGTGCTATATAATACTTGTTATGTAGGTGTTTCTTTCTTGTAAGTGGAAAGTAGCTGAAGAAGGCAGTCTTCCAGCTCGTCAGTCTATTCACGCGCATGTTGGAATCTGAAATGATTTGTAATGCAGATCGCAACCCTTTTTGGGACCATGTGATAACTTGTAGATGTTGCACTGATGACATCTGGTTGATTTGTGCAGATGCCACCATGTTATATGATTTTGTTGCATGGATGAATGAACTTCTTACTTTTGTTAAATTCACCCCACACGAGGAGTCCCAGGGAAGTATGCATTCTGGATACCATCATATATATTGGTGAACATTTTAACTTTTGTTTCTGTCCATATCACAAACCAACAGATCAAAATAATGCTTTACATTTTAAATCTTTCCACCCTGAGCATTTAAGACACAGTTCACCCTTTAGCCAATTAGTCCACCTTAGAAGAAATTCCACTCACAACCAGGACTTTGAAAAAGACAGACTTTTACTGCATCAATACAATACAAAAAGAGAGGGTATCTTGATTTTACTTTGACATCAGCCTGGCACAGGATCCAGGAAGTAGATAGGCAGAGTCTCTTAACGCCAAAAAACAAAGTCAATGACACAGGCAGAATGAACTTTGCCTTGGATTTTACTTCTAATGCCAATCATATTAAGAACATACTAGTTAAACATTGGCATTTACTCTCAGAGATTCCTGGGTGTGCACAGCCTCCGCAAATAGATTTCAGAAGAGCAAAGAATCTCAGTCATTAATGAGATCAAATTTTTTGCAAGTGTCTCCTTTAAAAGAATTGACATTAGGACATTCCAGATGTGGAAACTGTATTGTCTGTGAGATGCCAGTGAACACAAGGGAATTTGTGCATCTGTTCTTTCCCTTTAAATGGCAATTGAGACATTTTTCTCCTTATGCAACTAAACAGTGTGTATATTTGATGAGGTGCAAATTCAAACATCTGTACATTGGGATGACATGCAAGGTGATACACACACATATACTTGAACATACCTCAAAGATCTGCAGTTTGCAAAATCCCTGGTGCAGTATTTTATTTCCAAAAATCACACAGATAAGGATTTTCAACTTTGTGTTTTATTTAAATACTAGCATAAAGCATTCACTAGAACCAATGTCAGGAAGCATTTATTGCAAGAAGCCAGTTGAATTTACAGGCTTAAAACATACAATTTTCCATGGGGTCTCAATTCTGACCTGGATCTTGTATGTTTTCTATAAACAATTATGCAGACTGTTGGGATACAGTATCCATTGTGTTCCTGCAACATGGAGAGGTTACAATTAATTGTCAGCACTGAGATAGTACTTACCTTTGAGACTCCATTAGTAGCAGACACTACACAGCTGAGCCAACTAACATTTCTTTCATAAAGATTCTTATATGTGTAGTTAGCAATACTGTGTTAGATATGTGTGTCTAAACCTGATAGGGGAACGTTCCAGTTAAATCTGTATTAAGTAAGTTTATTTTATACACTAATAATTTTTATGATGGAATGCGATTTTAACATCTTGTATTTATTAGTATTTATTGGTATTTATTGAACTACATAGTATTTATCATTGTAACCTGTTTACATCACCAGACCCCTTTAGAAGAGACTAGCATTACAAACTGAACTGAAGAAGATTATGAGAATGCTGATTCATTGCAAATTGCGTTCTTCATGTGGTTGTTTCATGTGATTGCCAACTACCTGGGAGATTAATTTCTCTATGGACCTTCCTTAAACTGGAAGATTGGATTATTCAGCTACTCTCTATTTATAAGAAAGAACTTTTTGGAAACATCTATATAACAAATATTATATCGCATTGGAGGGTTGGATACTGCTTTGAACTGTTTGGAACAATATTTCCATACCCATTACAGGACTTACAATATGTGGATTTTGACACATAGTGTCTGATTGGTTGACAGCTTGTTGCTGACAGAGAGACATGGATGCTGTTGTGCTTCATGTAGATACATTTGTGCTATTGCTTTGCACTATTTTCTGCTTTACTTCTATTTATTAAAACACTTTCACTTTTCTGATATATTCATGTAAGTGGCCTTGATATGGTGGTTCCTGTTGGATTTCACTGCTTTGTGAACCATCTCTATTGGAGTTGGTTATTTTGATTCAAATATAACCTTTTGGTAAAAAAAATATTTTCCCTTGTGAGAAACTAAAACATAAGTTATTTTTGTTAATTGTTTCTCCTCCTTCATGCGGCTCTGCTGAGGAAGGAGGGGCCAAGGGCTGGTCGAAGCCTTATAAGGCTCCTGCCCGCCCCTCCTGCGGATGTCATAATGCTGCATTGGCATTATGATGTTGCTGCCCACAATGGGCATGGCCGCCAACTTCCTTCCGCCCTTTTAAGGGCAGGCACGGCGGGGATCTCTTTTCAGTACCCTTCCTGGGCAGTACCGGGCAGCAATGGCAGGCCCCGGTGACTCAGGGCTGCTCTTTAATACATTTCGATGTTATTTTTATGTTAATTGTGCACCAATGATGTGTATGGAGAAATGATATTGGCTACCAATCTTGATCCTCTTTGATCTGAGATTGCAAATGCCTTAACAGACTAGGTGATCAGGAGCAACAGCCGCAGAAGGCCATTGCTTTCACCTCCTGCATGTGAGCTCCCAAAGGCACCTGGTGGGCCACTGCGAGTAGCAGAGAGCTGGACTAGATGGACTCTGGTCTGATCCAGCTGGCTTGTTCTTATGTTCTTATGTTCTTATGATATAAAATAGGTAGTTGCATTTCCTCAAATCTATCTGTTGTTTCTCTTGCTTCTCTCTCTCTCCCCGCTCCCCCTCCTGCCCCCTTGCTGTTGGGGATGACTCTGGATAAATAAAGCTCATATAAGGTTAGGAATAGAGAGATCTATGATAAATCTCTTCGTAGACATTATTTTATAGAGATGGATGGGAATTGTAAACAGAGCTACATCTAAGATTATTTTATGGCAGTGTCTCAAAGTCCAAAACAAAAATGTTTGAGAAATGGTAGAACAATGTTTTCGGTCTTTGTGAGGTTTGTTTGGTTGCTTGCCTGTTTTATGGCACCACCTAAGCCCTTGACAGGTGACTAAATCAGATGTTGTGGGAAAGCAGCGGTTTTCTTCTTCTTTTATTCGCTTTCCAACTTCCTTTAAAAAAAAAGCAGTGATAGGATGAAGTATATTTTATTGACTGTGAGCCAAGAACTTCCTGCCTTAAGCTTCTCCTGATGGTTAGTGGAGCACTGTTAATTTTGTTTTCATGACAAGGGGAAACTTTGGAGTATCCAGCCACTGATATGGTGCCCCCTTACTGCTCTTTGCCTTGGTGCTGTTACATCAGGGTCCCTTCATATTGAGGGGCCCGCCGTCCCCCTTTTGGGGGGTAGGTTTTAAATTGGGGTTTCTGGACGCCTCTTGTTTATTTATGTATTAACTGTTATTTGCTGTTTTATGAGTTTTTAGGTTGTTTTATTGATGATTATGGGATGGAGCCTATGTATTTATATTTTGTGTATGACCTGCTCCTGTTTGATGTTGAATTGTGTTGTTCTCCGCCCGGAGCCCTTTGGGGATCGGGCAGTATAAAAATCGATGGAAGGAAGGAAGGAAGGAAGGAAGGAAGGAAGGAAGGAATGAATGAATGAATAAATAAAACTTTCTTTCATGCTAATGTCTGTCCGGATGTACAAAAATCTCTGTGACTTAGATACAGATGTAGGTGATCGTAGAGAGCTTCTTTAATATTAAAAAAATACTCACTGACATTTAATTGTTTTCAAAGAGCTTGTCCAATACCATGATAGCTGTACCAAGTAACCAGCGCAGGCCCAGGATTGCTATGAAATTCATATTTGCCCTTTGTACGCTTTAAAGGCAACCAGAAGAATGCAAAGCAGTCTTCAATGAATCACCCTGTAAGTCCCTATTGACGCCTGCAAAACATTTGCTAGGGGCACTGCAGCAATTGGAGGAAACCACTTGTCTAATGAGGATAGATTGTGGACATCTTGACTGAGCAATGACCTCTCTATTTGTCAGGCCTTAGATAAAATGTTGGTACTGACTTCCCTATAGAAACAACCCTGCTCTGGTTTAATTTTTTTTTAAAAATAGTTTTCACTCTGCAAAAGGAATGTGGCTGAGTTTAGTTTTGGGATCATTTTTTAGAGCTTAGTTGACAGGACCAGTTAAAGATTGTCTCCCAATATAGGTGGCAGGGCAGGTGCTACCAGGCATGCTGGCAGTGGTGGGATTCAAAAATTTTAACAACAGGTTCCGATGGTGGTGGGATTCAAACAGTCGCATAGTGCCAACGGAGCAGGGTGGGGCACAACATGGCGGGGGCGTGGTCTGGGCATTCTGGGTGCAGGGATTTCCGGAGCAGGGTGGGTGGTACTGAAGCAGTGCAGTGGTGAGATCCAAACATTTCAGTAACAGGTTCCCATGGTGGTAGGATTCAAACTGTGGCATAGCACCAATGGGGCTGGGCGTGGCCCAATGGGGGCGTGGCCGGGCATTCCTGGGCAGGGCTGTGGCAAGGACGCAGCCGCTGTGCCAGTCCTTGGGTGGGAAACAAATGCACGCAGGCGCAGGCTGCCATGCACGCCAGTGCACCTCCTGCTAGACTGCTTCAAGTTCTGCGCGCTACTGCTGAGGAGGGGTAACGAAGGCAAAAATCACGTGGCAAAATCACCAATTAGCAACCCCCTCTCAGCACACACAAATAATTAGTAACCTACTCTTGGGAACCTGTGAGAACCTGCTGGATCCCACCTCTGCATGCTGGGGCCTCGCTGGGGGCCATGAGATTGTCTGGGCTGCCTGGCTGCTGTGCGTGTACAAGCACGTACAACCTTGTCCACTTAGTGTGCTGCTTCCTAGCAGCATGCAATATGGGCTGAGGGAGGGCATCGCCTCACCTCATGTGCTCAGAGGAGCACCTGCAGAAGCAAGGCGGGAAACCCAGTCTCTGGGCAGGCGACCTCAGCCTCTGCTGCTGTGCTGCCCCCTTTGTGCCTGTGCCAGGGCCTAGATATGGCCTTTCACTTTCAGGCGCCTTATGGTTGAGAAAAGTGGGGTATAAAAAGCTCTTCTTCCTCTGTCATGGATAGCCATGGAAGTAATGGGAGTAAGCTGAGCAAGCTGAGTAAGCTGTCATGGGAGTAAGCTGAGCAACTCAGTCAAATTTGAAGTCTGGGGAAATGGCGTCTGGGTGAGGGTTAATCTCTTAGGAGCAGCAGTGACGTAGGAGGTTAAGAGCTCATGTATCTAATCTGGAGGAACCGGGTTTGATTCCCAGCTCTGCCGCCTGAGCTGTGGAGGCTTATCTGGGGAATTCAGATTAGCCTGTGCACTCCCACACATGCCAGCTGGGTGACCTTGGGCTAGTCACAGCTTCTCGGAGCTCACTCAGCCCCACCCACCTCACAGGGTGTTTGTTGTGAGGGGGGAAGGGAAAGAAGTTTGTAAACCCCTTTGAGTCTCCTGCAGGAGAGAAAGGGGGGAATATAAATCCAAACTCCTCCTCCTCCTCCTCCTCCTCCTCCTCCTCCTCCTCCTCCTCCTCCTCCTCCTCCTCCTCCTCTTCTTCTTCTTCTTCTTCTTCTTCTTCTTCTTCTTCTTCTTCTTCTTCTTCTTCTTCTTCTACTTCTTCTTCTTCTTCGCTCAGTAGCCCTGATTTGAACAGGGTGTGTGTGTGTTTGTGTGTTTGTGCCCTTCAATTGCTATTCACCAATAAAAACTTGATTTAGCCTGAGTTGTACATTTTAAGGAAACTCCAAATCAGGTCATAACATCTATGTTTTGTCTCCATTTGAGAATTTGTTGAGGAGAACCTTCTTTTGTTAATTCCGTCACAAGATAAGAACCAATGTTGCATCTTGATTGGGAAGAACTGAAATGCAAAATTAGCACTATTAGTACTGTAATAATCTATTTCCTGATAAGTATTCCATCATTCAAACTTGGTAATTCGTGCATTTGTCTTCTTGCTCAGACAGTTCACTTTCATTTGAAAAGTACTCTTGCTGAGAGACCACTTTATCATAATAATTATATATCTATATAAGTCTGAAAATCGGGGGGAAAAAAGTGAAGTAATTGAGACTGTTCCCACAAATGTGATCTCTCTAAAGCACTGGACCTGTATTTTTAGTAATAAGGGAAGGTTAATATAAAATTGATGTGTGGCCAATTTTGTCAGGGGTAAAGGCCATCACAAATGCCAAAACCATGTGATTATGTTTTAGTTCTCTGCCAATTAGATGTGATCAGCTTCCTCTTAATTAAATTCCACTGTGGGTTAATTGCTGAAGACATAAAACTGTCAGGTTGTAAGTAAATTCTCTGACTTGTCATACCCCTTTCCTGTTGGGACAAAGTGTACTCTTTCATTTGAAGGGTCCTGCACTTATATGGTCAGATGTCAACTTTATCATTCTTGTTCATTTCAGATGCAAAGTTTATTAAAGTTTAAAGGTGCAAAGTTTATTAAAAATGCACGCAACCCTACACAGCTGTGGGCATTTGTGGGCACTGTAATCAATGAGCCCTTATTGTGGCTGATTCTGTATAGTTTACCAGGTATCTCAAACCGGGAAATGGACCACCTTACTTTCCGTGCTAATACTAGAGGAGAGAGCCATCACTTTGCAGTGCTGCACTGGTAAGACCAGGTGCACTGTGATCTGGAGGAACTGGGTTTGATTCCCAGCTCTGCGGCCTGAGCTGTGCAGGCTTATCTGGGGAATTCAAATTAGCCTGTGCACTCCCACACACATCGGCTGGGTGACCTTGGGCTAGTCACAGCTTTTCGGAGCTCTCTCAGTCCCACCCACCTCACAGGGTGTTTGTTGTGAGGGTGGGAAGGGCAAGGAGATTGTAAGCCCCTTTGAGTCTCCTACAGGAGAGAAAGGGGGGATATAAATCCAAACTCCTCCTCCTCCTCCTCCTCCTCCTCCTCCTCCTCCTCATTATTGGCCCAGTTCTGGTCCGATCCTGCCATGTCTCCTGGGTAGGATGTGGGATTCTCCTTCCCGTGGCTGCTCCCTCCCTCCTTCATACTGCTATCTGTTCTTTGTCTCTTAGTTTCATTTTCCAGAGGAGGCCTAATCTGCTTGTGAGACACCGGCTGGCTTTTGCACTTCAAAGTGCTGGGGAATGAGGGTTTTTGGGACTTAAGTGAAGGCTGAGTTGTCTCCTTCCCATGAGATTGGAGGGCCAGCATTCCCTCCATGGGAACTAGCATTGAGAGTGTGGTGTTGTGTGACGTGGAGGGGCAGGGAGCGTGGCTTAATGGAGAATGCTTGAGCACCTAACTTTAGTTCTGGCAATAGAAGTCTAAATGCTTTTCCCTGATTCGGTTTTCAATAGAAGAAACTGTCTGAATAAGTCTCGTTATTGAACAGTGCAGGGGCATGACAGTTATCCTCTGAGTTGGTAAACCATTGCTCAGGGATCTGTTGAACTGTTTTGGACTGCCTGTTGTACCTACATACTGATTGGCTTAATATCCTCTTCACCTGCTTCCCAGCTTTATTACCCATTTGGCTTGGGACTCCTTCCTGCCAGATTATAAACACTGACATACAGTGTTGCACCGTAGAAATTCAATGAGTGTGAGTTTAATACCTAAGGACCCTCTTTGAGTTGCAGAGAATTATCAAAGGGTAACTGAATATCTTTCAGTGAGTAGAAGAAGATGTTTGGATTTATACCCTGTCTTTCGCTCCTGTAAATACACGCAAGGTGATTTACAAACTCCTTTCACTTCCTCTCCCCACAACAGACACCTTGTGAGGTAGGTGGGCTGAGAGAGTTCAGGGAGAACAGTGACTAGCTCAAGGTCACCCAGCAGGAATGTAGGAGTGGGGAACTAATCTAGTTTACCAGATAAGAGTCTGCTGCTCGTGAGGAGCCATGGGGAATCAAACCCGGTTTTCCAGATTGGAGTCTGCCTGCTCTTAACCACTACACCACATTGGGATACAACACAATTAAACAAAAAATTACACCACCATTTAAAAAAATTACAATTTAATTGTTTCCATAAAGGATACTGGAGTATGTTAGATTCTCTATTTGATATGACCACAGTTTGATAAAACTTGGATTTAAGAGCAAGTGCTAATGTATGGACCATTTAAGATAAGGTTTTAACCATTCAGCATTTTCTTTTCCTGCCTAGGAATATACAGAGCTGTCTGTCAGAGCACTAGTCTATATAGCCCAGTATTTTCTCCTCAGACTAACAATGTCTGTCTGGGGTTGCAAAAAATAAAATAAAATAACCCCCACCCCCCCCCCCCCCCCCCCCCCCCCCCCCCCCCCCCCCCCCCCCCCCACCCCCCCCCCCCCCCTCCCCCCCCCCCCCCCCCCCCCCCCCCCCCCCACCCCCCCCCCCCCCCACCCCCCCCCCCCCCCACCCCCCCCCCCCCCCACCCCCCCCCCCCCCCACCCCCCCCCCCCCCCACCCCCCCCCCCCCCCACCCCCCCCCCCCCCCACCCCCCCCCCCCCCCACCCCCCCCCCCCCCCACCCCCCCCCCCCCCCACCCCCCCCCCCCCCCACCCCCCCCCCCCCCCACCCCCCCCCCCCCCCACCCCCCCCCCCCCCCACCCCCCCCCCCCCCCACCCCCCCCCCCCCCCACCCCCCCCCCCCCCCACCCCCCCCCCCCCCCACCCCCCCCCCCCCCCACCCCCCCCCCCCCCCACCCCCCCCCCCCCCCACCCCCCCCCCCCCCCACCCCCCCCCCCCCCCACCCCCCCCCCCCCCCACCCCCCCCCCCCCCCACCCCCCCCCCCCCCCACCCCCCCCCCCCCCCACCCCCCCCCCCCCCCACCCCCCCCCCCCCCCACCCCCCCCCCCCCCCACCCCCCCCCCCCCCCACCCCCCCCCCCCCCCACCCCCCCCCCCCCCCACCCCCCCCCCCCCCCACCCCCCCCCCCCCCCACCCCCCCCCCCCCCCACCCCCCCCCCCCCCCACCCCCCCCCCCCCCCACCCCCCCCCCCCCCCACCCCCCCCCCCCCCCACCCCCCCCCCCCCCCACCCCCCCCCCCCCCCACCCCCCCCCCCCCCCACCCCCCCCCCCCCCCACCCCCCCCCCCCCCCACCCCCCCCCCCCCCCACCCCCCCCCCCCCCCACCCCCCCCCCCCCCCACCCCCCCCCCCCCCCACCCCCCCCCCCCCCCACCCCCCCCCCCCCCCACCCCCCCCCCCCCCCACCCCCCCCCCCCCCCACCCCCCCCCCCCCCCACCCCCCCCCCCCCCCACCCCCCCCCCCCCCCACCCCCCCCCCCCCCCACCCCCCCCCCCCCCCACCCCCCCCCCCCCCCACCCCCCCCCCCCCCCACCCCCCCCCCCCCCCACCCCCCCCCCCCCCCACCCCCCCCCCCCCCCACCCCCCCCCCCCCCCACCCCCCCCCCCCCCCACCCCCCCCCCCCCCCACCCCCCCCCCCCCCCACCCCCCCCCCCCCCCACCCCCCCCCCCCCCCACCCCCCCCCCCCCCCACCCCCCCCCCCCCCCACCCCCCCCCCCCCCCACCCCCCCCCCCCCCCACCCCCCCCCCCCCCCACCCCCCCCCCCCCCCACCCCCCCCCCCCCCCACCCCCCCCCCCCCCCACCCCCCCCCCCCCCCACCCCCCCCCCCCCCCACCCCCCCCCCCCCCCACCCCCCCCCCCCCCCACCCCCCCCCCCCCCCACCCCCCCCCCCCCCCACCCCCCCCCCCCCCCACCCCCCCCCCCCCCCACCCCCCCCCCCCCCCACCCCCCCCCCCCCCCACCCCCCCCCCCCCCCACCCCCCCCCCCCCCCACCCCCCCCCCCCCCCACCCCCCCCCCCCCCCACCCCCCCCCCCCCCCACCCCCCCCCCCCCCCACCCCCCCCCCCCCCCACCCCCCCCCCCCCCCACCCCCCCCCCCCCCCACCCCCCCCCCCCCCCACCCCCCCCCCCCCCCACCCCCCCCCCCCCCCACCCCCCCCCCCCCCCACCCCCCCCCCCCCCCACCCCCCCCCCCCCCCACCCCCCCCCCCCCCCACCCCCCCCCCCCCCCACCCCCCCCCCCCCCCACCCCCCCCCCCCCCCACCCCCCCCCCCCCCCACCCCCCCCCCCCCCCACCCCCCCCCCCCCCCACCCCCCCCCCCCCCCACCCCCCCCCCCCCCCACCCCCCCCCCCCCCCACCCCCCCCCCCCCCCACCCCCCCCCCCCCCCACCCCCCCCCCCCCCCACCCCCCCCCCCCCCCACCCCCCCCCCCCCCCACCCCCCCCCCCCCCCACCCCCCCCCCCCCCCACCCCCCCCCCCCCCCACCCCCCCCCCCCCCCACCCCCCCCCCCCCCCACCCCCCCCCCCCCCCACCCCCCCCCCCCCCCACCCCCCCCCCCCCCCACCCCCCCCCCCCCCCACCCCCCCCCCCCCCCACCCCCCCCCCCCCCCACCCCCCCCCCCCCCCACCCCCCCCCCCCCCCACCCCCCCCCCCCCCCACCCCCCCCCCCCCCCACCCCCCCCCCCCCCCACCCCCCCCCCCCCCCACCCCCCCCCCCCCCCACCCCCCCCCCCCCCCACCCCCCCCCCCCCCCACCCCCCCCCCCCCCCACCCCCCCCCCCCCCCACCCCCCCCCCCCCCCACCCCCCCCCCCCCCCACCCCCCCCCCCCCCCACCCCCCCCCCCCCCCACCCCCCCCCCCCCCCACCCCCCCCCCCCCCCACCCCCCCCCCCCCCCACCCCCCCCCCCCCCCACCCCCCCCCCCCCCCACCCCCCCCCCCCCCCACCCCCCCCCCCCCCCACCCCCCCCCCCCCCCACCCCCCCCCCCCCCCACCCCCCCCCCCCCCCACCCCCCCCCCCCCCCACCCCCCCCCCCCCCCACCCCCCCCCCCCCCCACCCCCCCCCCCCCCCACCCCCCCCCCCCCCCACCCCCCCCCCCCCCCACCCCCCCCCCCCCCCACCCCCCCCCCCCCCCACCCCCCCCCCCCCCCACCCCCCCCCCCCCCCACCCCCCCCCCCCCCCACCCCCCCCCCCCCCCACCCCCCCCCCCCCCCACCCCCCCCCCCCCCCACCCCCCCCCCCCCCCACCCCCCCCCCCCCCCACCCCCCCCCCCCCCCACCCCCCCCCCCCCCCACCCCCCCCCCCCCCCACCCCCCCCCCCCCCCACCCCCCCCCCCCCCCACCCCCCCCCCCCCCCACCCCCCCCCCCCCCCACCCCCCCCCCCCCCCACCCCCCCCCCCCCCCACCCCCCCCCCCCCCCACCCCCCCCCCCCCCCACCCCCCCCCCCCCCCACCCCCCCCCCCCCCCACCCCCCCCCCCCCCCACCCCCCCCCCCCCCCACCCCCCCCCCCCCCCACCCCCCCCCCCCCCCACCCCCCCCCCCCCCCACCCCCCCCCCCCCCCACCCCCCCCCCCCCCCACCCCCCCCCCCCCCCACCCCCCCCCCCCCCCACCCCCCCCCCCCCCCACCCCCCCCCCCCCCCACCCCCCCCCCCCCCCACCCCCCCCCCCCCCCACCCCCCCCCCCCCCCACCCCCCCCCCCCCCCACCCCCCCCCCCCCCCACCCCCCCCCCCCCCCACCCCCCCCCCCCCCCACCCCCCCCCCCCCCCACCCCCCCCCCCCCCCACCCCCCCCCCCCCCCACCCCCCCCCCCCCCCACCCCCCCCCCCCCCCACCCCCCCCCCCCCCCACCCCCCCCCCCCCCCACCCCCCCCCCCCCCCACCCCCCCCCCCCCCCACCCCCCCCCCCCCCCACCCCCCCCCCCCCCCACCCCCCCCCCCCCCCACCCCCCCCCCCCCCCACCCCCCCCCCCCCCCACCCCCCCCCCCCCCCACCCCCCCCCCCCCCCACCCCCCCCCCCCCCCACCCCCCCCCCCCCCCACCCCCCCCCCCCCCCACCCCCCCCCCCCCCCACCCCCCCCCCCCCCCACCCCCCCCCCCCCCCACCCCCCCCCCCCCCCACCCCCCCCCCCCCCCACCCCCCCCCCCCCCCACCCCCCCCCCCCCCCACCCCCCCCCCCCCCCACCCCCCCCCCCCCCCACCCCCCCCCCCCCCCACCCCCCCCCCCCCCCACCCCCCCCCCCCCCCACCCCCCCCCCCCCCCACCCCCCCCCCCCCCCACCCCCCCCCCCCCCCACCCCCCCCCCCCCCCACCCCCCCCCCCCCCCACCCCCCCCCCCCCCCACCCCCCCCCCCCCCCACCCCCCCCCCCCCCCACCCCCCCCCCCCCCCACCCCCCCCCCCCCCCACCCCCCCCCCCCCCCACCCCCCCCCCCCCCCACCCCCCCCCCCCCCCACCCCCCCCCCCCCCCACCCCCCCCCCCCCCCACCCCCCCCCCCCCCCACCCCCCCCCCCCCCCACCCCCCCCCCCCCCCACCCCCCCCCCCCCCCACCCCCCCCCCCCCCCACCCCCCCCCCCCCCCACCCCCCCCCCCCCCCACCCCCCCCCCCCCCCACCCCCCCCCCCCCCCACCCCCCCCCCCCCCCACCCCCCCCCCCCCCCACCCCCCCCCCCCCCCACCCCCCCCCCCCCCCACCCCCCCCCCCCCCCACCCCCCCCCCCCCCCACCCCCCCCCCCCCCCACCCCCCCCCCCCCCCACCCCCCCCCCCCCCCACCCCCCCCCCCCCCCACCCCCCCCCCCCCCCACCCCCCCCCCCCCCCACCCCCCCCCCCCCCCACCCCCCCCCCCCCCCACCCCCCCCCCCCCCCACCCCCCCCCCCCCCCACCCCCCCCCCCCCCCACCCCCCCCCCCCCCCACCCCCCCCCCCCCCCACCCCCCCCCCCCCCCACCCCCCCCCCCCCCCACCCCCCCCCCCCCCCACCCCCCCCCCCCCCCACCCCCCCCCCCCCCCACCCCCCCCCCCCCCCACCCCCCCCCCCCCCCACCCCCCCCCCCCCCCACCCCCCCCCCCCCCCACCCCCCCCCCCCCCCACCCCCCCCCCCCCCCACCCCCCCCCCCCCCCACCCCCCCCCCCCCCCACCCCCCCCCCCCCCCACCCCCCCCCCCCCCCACCCCCCCCCCCCCCCACCCCCCCCCCCCCCCACCCCCCCCCCCCCCCACCCCCCCCCCCCCCCACCCCCCCCCCCCCCCACCCCCCCCCCCCCCCACCCCCCCCCCCCCCCACCCCCCCCCCCCCCCACCCCCCCCCCCCCCCACCCCCCCCCCCCCCCCCCCCCCCCCCCCCCCACCCCCCCCCCCCCTCACCCCCCCCCCCCCCCACCCCCCACCTCCCCCACCCCCCCCCCCCCCCGCCCCCCCCCCCGCCCACCGCAGCCCCCCCCCCCCCACCATATAAATCCAAACTTCTCTTCTTCTTCTAAAATGTTTTGTATGTCCATCTTTCCAGGAGGAGCTGTGAGGCTTTTGAAGCGCTTTAAATGGCAGACATTTTTTTAAGGGGGAATGGGATTTGGGGCTTGCTATTTTATCGGTGGATTTAGCTGGGGAGGTTTTTTATCTATTATTGTAAGCTGCCCTGAACCAAGAGGAAAGGTGGAATGTAAATGTTTTAATAAATAAATGAACACAAAATATATTATGCTCAGGAACACCAAATCGTTAAATTACCACCACAGGATTTCTCCCTGTGTCCCTCTCAGTAAAACATTAAGGGTTTTTTTAGAAGTTTGTTTTTAAGAGGAAAAATTCAATAAAACTAACATGGGTGATTTGAACTTTCCTTGTCAGGCCTGAAAAGTTCTTGTATGTGGCATTCATCAATACTCTTCTTTACTCTTTCAAAACTGAAAGGCTTCTGGCTCAGCAGGTAAACAAACAATACCAGCAGGGTACACGGTTGTACCCTCAACACTAGAGTATCTAATACCTTAATAGCTCCTGAGGCTTGCTTGTTGCTTTCATGTTACCTTTCATTGGCAGTTTTCAATGCAGGGATGAAGAAAAGTTCCTGTGTTTCTTTGTCTTTAGATATCTGTTCTCTGCTTTTAGTTTTGTACATTCTTTTTGTATTGTCTACACATTGCTTGATTTTTACATGTAGTTTATGCAGCACAGATAAATTCAGGTCCTTTCCACACAGGTCCCCTGAAATGTTTGCAGAACATTTTCAATCCCCCACTTTACTATGATGTTTGTTCACATTCTCCCCCTCCAAATGTTTCATGGCTGCCATGAGGGGGGTTTCTTCGTTTTGGGGGTTATTTGTAGAAACAGTGCTTCACAGAATCATAGATTTTCTGTAGAGATAGTGGGCTTGCCCATGAGTGAATTTATCCACACATAAAAGAAACTGCAGGAAGAGACGCTTTGTGTAATCATAGGGTTACTCATGAGTAAAGGGCCTATGTGTCAAGCTCTGGATCCAAGACCAAACAAGACTCCGAAACCATCAGTTCAAAAGATTTTATTGGAAAGAATCAGTGGCTAGCAGAAGAAAGGCCAATTCTAAATTGTCTTTTCCCAAACCCCAATATATCAAGCTCCAGGGCTCATCCCCCCCACATCTTTTCCTGCGCTACCCAACTACAAAGGAAAGCTGTGAAATGGTGAGACAGAACTCCAAGGCCGAAGGAAGAGATAAGCAGCCATCTGGCCTGGACACCCCTACTTGTTTCAGCTAAGCAGAAAAGAAAGTAACTTTCCATCCAGACTCTTCGCTCCCAGTTGCAAACAGGCTTCCCAGATACCAAGCTTCCGCCTGACACTAAGTCAAATGGCTTGTTTTAATGGCTTGTTTATAATATTGTGGTGGTTTCAATTGCAAGTTGCCTGAAGCAGGATATTGAAGAGGCAGAAGAGAAATATCCTCAACAAATATTCAAATATATAGTTTGCTCTCTCTTCATTGATTGACTGTAGAAGATACAAAGTTAAAAGACATTCATTCTAGCACAGGCCTGAGAATCCTAGGTCCTTCTTTCCTGCTGCCCTTCAACAAGATTTTATCCTGTCTAACACTTTTGCCTGAAAACAGGACATGCTTACAAGACCATGTCCTCATACTAACAGTTTTCCCCAGGCCCCAAACCTGCACCACTCGTTGCGATTCATAGTGAAGACACTGCGTTTCTATGTTCCTTTATCCTACAATGGGTTATCTTGCACCCATGCAAATGCCCAGAGAGAGTTATTCTTTTGATTAAACAATATTGTGGGAATGCATTTGTTCTCCTGCAGGAGGATACAAATTGATCAAAACATTCCTCTGCACCTGATGTAGGTGACATGTCAGGGGTGCTCATACACATGCGGTCACATTATATTTTTTTAAATTTTTATTTTATTTATTAACTTTTATACCGCCTACCCCGGATGGGTTCTGAGCCCATAACCTAACAACTAGAGCACTCTCATAATTTAAATATAAATACAATATAAATATAGGCTCTACACATTAAAACAATAAAGGCCATTTAAAACACAGCATATAAAATAGCGTCCAGACAATCTAAAAAGCCCCTCTTGAGAGGAAGACGGAAAGGCCCATAGATGTAATAAGGGCCGCAGACGTTAAAAGAGGGAGGGAGGGAGCGCCATCAGCGGCCAGCTTCTCCAAAGGCCCGGTGGAACAGCTCGGTCTTACAGGCCCTGCGGAACTCACCAAGATCCCACAGGGCCCGGACAGCTGGAGGAAGAGTGTTCCACCAGGCAGGGGCCAGCCGCATCATGGAGGGGATGGAGACCACCAGAAGATTGGCCTTTGCCAAGTGCAGAGGCTGAATTGGGACATGCGTGGTCAGAGAAGGCGCATTCATCTGGAAGAGCCCAGAAAAGTACCGGTAAGTGCCACCTGGAAGATGACTATTCTAACAGCTTGTGCTAAATTTTGTTATAGGTTATCGCAAAAGGCAAAAATAAAGTCAGCGATTTATGAAGGATCATTACCAAAAATGGATACTATATCTGGTAAATAAGCTTTATCAAAGGATCGTAGAGTCAAAGAGCTGGAAGGGGTCATTTTCTAGGTCAGGAGAATCCTGCTTCACTCAGATGTTCAGGAATCTGACTTCCCATCAAGTTTTCTTACCAGCATGGCCAATTGGCCATGCTGACAGAGGCTGATGGGAAATGTAGTTCCTGAACATCTGGAGAGCCGCAGGTTCCCTACCCCTGTTCTAGGCCATCTAGTCCAACTCCCTCCTCAATGCAGGAGCAGCTTAATGCATCCCTGTTATGCGTTCATCCAACTGCTGCTGGAAGATTGCCAGTAAGGGGAAGGTCACCACCTCCCTAGGCAGCCAATTCCACTGTTAAACAACTCTTCCTGTAAAAAAAAGACCCTAATATCCAGCTGGTACCTTTCCATGTGTAATTTATACCAATTATGAGGGCGAGAAGGTTTGACTGGGATCTGATGCATACCTCTCCTAAACCACCAAATCCCCTAAGCAGGGGTGGGATTCAAAATAATTTAATAACCTGTTCTGGTGGTGGGATTCAAATAATTTAACAACTGGTTGTTTACAAGCACCATTTTAACAACCGGTTCTGCCGAAGTGGTGAGAACCTCCTGAATCCCACCACTGCCCCTAAAGCCTTTTTAGATATTCCAAGCGAAGTTGGGTGACAGTGGCAAGCTCCATCTATGCATGTTTCTTAAAAATCTTGAGTAGAGTCTATGTTCATGCACATGTGTGCACATCTGGCTCTTGCTGGGTGATCAGGAACCCACTTTTTAGCATTCCCATCCCCAATCAGACATAAGAGAGTCCTATGCATGTTCACATGTATATAGACCTTAGACTGCTGTTCTAATGAGCATATGAAAGTCGGAGAAATCTCACACCACCTTTTGTATTTTTTTTTATCCCTGCTTTCAGGAAATATTTTTAAGACAGTCATTCCTGAATCACCTGTCCAATGGATGTTAAGACAGCTGGCTTCTGTTCAGACTTTAAAAATTAATGCTGAAGTCACCCTGCATGACAGTCAATGGACAATTTAAAATTTGTGTTTGTAAATTAAAGCGATTTCCCTAAACCCACATTTGTCACCAGAATCCTGTAAGAAAAGCGAGAATCCCTTTCTTGTGCAGTGGGCACAAAATATGTTTGGATGACTGCAGAAGACCAGTGAATAAGTACCGTATCAGCAATGAACTTCAGGTCTTTGAAATGCAAGTCAACAGATGCCCTCATGTGTGGAACGGCAGAAGAAATACAGAATCAGCCAATACCTAATTCCATTAACTTGGAGAAATCCATTGTGGCAGCTGAGGAAAGGATCTTGCTTCATTGTTTGACATGCTCATTACCTACCAAGCTGTTTCTAAATGGCTGCAATCTGACCAAGTAGTTAGAAGATGCAATTGTCTTCTGTTTTCTTTGGGTTTTAAACTATACCAGAGTCGTCACAGAAGAGCAGAATTAAGAGACCTGTTGTCATATCATTTAAACAAGAAACAAGAAAATAAGGTTGGCCCAACCCCAAAGAAAACTTGCCACACAACAGGAATAGCACAAGGAAGTGTTAATGCCAACAATGACTAAAGTGCATATATGCAATATTCACAAAATAAAGAATGAAATCATTCATGAGTCCATAAGGTTCTCCTGACCGTAATTCTATAAATATTTCATTCACAGTCCAGTGGAAACCATGGAAAAAAGGTGGAATCTGGTGGAATTGCGGTCCACTCACCACACTGCCAAATGGCACCGGTTCAAGAAAACAGCAACCTGCCAGCCAAATAGTACAAAGTTCAAAGGAGCAGCAAGGTTCCTAAAGAAGTTAACGCAGCAAAACGCTCTTGCACGCTTTCGAAGTGCTGCCGCTAATCTTCTTCAGTGCATGTGCGTCCTCTTCAGTGCATATGTATAGTATTCGTACTTTTTTCATCATTTAAAACATTGCTATATGCTACCAAAATATATTGCAAATCATTCACTAGGTGTTCTTTCTAGGATTCTTAGTAACATAATCTCATGATATCTCAGAAACTAAGCAAGGTCATCCCTCATCAGTATTTGGAAAAGAGACCAAGGAATACCAGGCATGTGACGCAGAGGCAGGCAGAAACTAACCAAGGAGTCACCATTGTTGATGGCAATATAGATATTGATACTGATACACAGATACATAGTAGATGTGAAAACATCTTTATGTCATTCAGCGAAGAGCCTAAAATAGCAATGAATAGCAAAAGCAGTGACACAGAACCAAAACTGCTTTACACTACTGTGCTAGTTATATTTTTCAATTTAGCCAGGGCCAGGGATTTTTTGTCCATGGACCCAACCTGGGGCGCCACTCAGTGTAACCCGGGCACTGCAGGATATGATGCAGTTTCACAGGATCTGTAAGAAAATATGTGCCAACCATAATTACCTATCCATTAAGGCCAGCATTCACTAGACATTCCAAATCACATTAAAGGTGGGATTTGTCAGTAGCTTGCCACATTTTAAAGTTAACAAGGCAAGGTTCATGGCACAGCTGCATTGACTTTCAAGCCAAAAGTTGTTTGCAATATGCTCCTGCGCCCCGCCCCCAAAAAGCCATTACAGAAAGGCACACAAATATTCACCTCCTCCCACACCAGAAAAGAACTTTTCTTCCTTGAGGCAGCCACCAAAGTGGTTTTCCTTTAGCCGTGTCATGCTTTAGTGCCTTTATCAATGGGAATAAGTGTGCATTCTCCTTTCACTGGACAAGAAAAGTGAGATCGCATCAGAAATTTAAGCTACATCAAAGTGACAGCACAGTAAGGTCAATTCGGGATCGGAATAGAAAGGGAACATTAGAATGGGAAGAGCCAGAAAAGGACGCAAATACTACTCAGATTACTACACTCGCGGCCTACAGCCCAGCATCCTAAGAGCTCGAAGATATATCACCCAATCCTGAATAGCACAGAGAGAAAAAGCAGAACAGACTTCTCAGGCGTTTTGCTGAGTTTCAATTTTTAATGTTTATTACGCTGCTTCCTGAAATGAGATGGAGCCTCCAGGACAGCTCTAAGAAATAATTTCTAAAAATGAATAAATGAAAGGCATGAATGAGAGAGGTGCTTATAAGGAACTGTGAGGCAAGTATGTCTGGTTAGGCTGGAATGGTATTAAAGAGAACTGTGGTCTGATTCCGAAAGTTTTGGCTGCCAATTTAGGCCTGCTCTACTAGTGCAGAATTAAGAATTTATCATTTGTATTTATTTCTTTTTATACCTTCTACTATTTTATCCTTACAATGACCCAGCTGTTGGTCAGGCCTGCATGACAGAGCAGGGATTCAAACCTGGGTCTCCATATGGGGAGCAAAAGAGCTGTGGAAGTTGTACAAGGGGGATGCTGATTTGAGTGCCCTGTATGCCAGCACAAGGGGCAAATGTGCTACTGGGAGGGGCACCAATGCAGGTGGTGGGGCACCATAAGGGGCATTCCCAAGGGTTTGGCCAACCTCAGTCAACTTCCTGTGGCTTTCTGACGTGTGAACACCCTCTTTTGTTGGTGCAGATCTACACCAGTTATGCATGTGGCACAACCCATTGGCCTACATAGGGTTTTTTACAGTGGCCAGAGATTTCTGCTGTTTTTCATGCTTCCTGCACAGCCTGAAACCACTTTGGAGGCAGCACAGCTACAGTTCAGTGGCACCGCCCCTGGATGCCACTAAACTGCCCCCACGGTAGATTGCTCTGCCCAACACTAATCTGACATACTAACCACTATATACACCACACTAACTGTTGAACGCTGGGGTTGCAGTATGGTCTTTACAGCTGAGTGATACTATATCAGGGGTAGGGAACCTTTAACACTCAAAGAGCCATTTGGACCCGTTTTCCACGGGAAAAGAAAACACTTGGAGCCGCAAATAGTTTTTGACATTTAAAATAAAGATAACACTATATATATATAGGGGTTTTTTTTCCTTTCACTCCGCTCATTCTGAGAAGCGCATGGATGCACCCGCCCTGCTGCCTGCAGGGCGGGCAAGGATGAAGCCAGCAGCTTGGCCTCACCGGCCGCAGGGAAAACACCCGCTCCGCTCCAATGGGGCGGGCGAGAGGGGAAGCCCGCATCGCAGCCCAGCCGACCGTGGGCAGTTGGTGCGCCCACCCTGCTGCCTGCAGGGCGGGCAAGGATGGGGCCAGTGGCTCGGCTCATGGAGCCACAGTTCAAGGGCAGAAGACCCGCATGCGGCTCTCGAGCCGCAGGTTCCCTACCCCTGTACTATATCATATCCCTGTACAGGCGATTTAATTTCTGTGTGCCACTAGCCCTAAATAAACACTAGGTAGAAATGGCTGTTGTTTAGCTCCTTCTCAGTCTTCAGCAGAAGACGGGATGCAACCTGGAAAAACAAATAACAAAATTCACATGCTGAGAGTTAGCTGTTTTTGCGGATAGGCCTGTTATCCAAACATCACATATCAGCCTCTTTAAGAATCCCCACAAGGCACAAGATATCTGGTTTCTTGCTCTTTAACAGCTGTTGGGATTCAATCAAGGGCATGATAGATGTGCCGCAGTTCCCAATACTAAATAGCAGCATAAGCACCAATAATGTTGATCAGCTGTTAGCCGCCAACTGTGCTGATCAGCTGGTAAGTGTTGAGTTAACTGATGTCAGTATTCAAGCATTGACCCTGCGTTTGCCTGAGGCTAATTGAGTTGAACTTGTGCAGCACATTTTGGTTGTTCTGCATGCAAATGCAGTGCGTGCCCAGATGCTCGCAATATCAAAGTCCTGCAATTTTGGGCAATTTTCTTGTTTTCTAAAGATCTCAGATTACTAGGATTAAAACGTTGTTTACTTTTGTACTCTACACAAGAAGATAAATACATGTCTCGGCATGAGACAGCTTCCCCAAGAAGTCCCAAGGGCATTTATTTGGAGTGGAGGGCTTATTTTCTGGACCATTTCCACTTTTAGCCCGTGCTGACTTCCAGGTAGGTTTCTCAGCCTTTTTTTTTTCCTGGCAAGTATCTTACGTTTGCACGTCAGGAACGGATTCAGATTTCCCAGCAAGGAGATGCATGGACGGGAAGATTCCTGAATGTTTTCCTGTGATGCATGTGCTAAAAAGACACAGAAAAGGCATGGCAGTGAGTTGGCCAACTTTTCAACAGGCCCCTGCAGCTGTGCATTTAGCAGTGGCTTGGGCAGCCTACCTTCACAGATTTACTGGATTGGAGAGCAGATTTATCATCTCCTCCTAACAATTAAAGGCGCAGCAGCTGGTTGAAGAATGGGGAGCTGGAAGACAAAGCAAACTTTGAACTGTTTCTCATATCAAACCAGAAGAAGGAGGAGGAGGAGGAGGAGAAGGAGAAGAAGGAGGAGGAGGAGGAGGAGGAGGAACAGAGGCGTTCCTCCCATTGGGCAAAGTGGGCAGTTGCCCTGGGCGCAGCCCTGTGGGGGGGCGCAGGTTTGTTTGTGGGATTTTTTGTATTTTCAGTGTTTTTCCATTTTTGGCCTGCAGAGGGCGCAGTGTTTAGGCTAGCAGCACCAAAATTGCAGGGATGTTTTGGGAGACTCTCCTGATGCTATCACCCAGGTTTGGTGAGGTTTGGTTCAGGGAGTCCAAAGTTATGGACTCCCAAAAGGGGTGCCCCATCCCCCATTGTTTCCAATGGGAGCTAATAGGAGATGAGGCTACACCTTTGAGGGTCGATAACTTTGGACCCCCTGAACCAAACTTCACCAAACCTGGGAGGTATCATCAAGAGAATCCTTTACCGATACCACCCAGGTTTTGTGAAGTTTGGTCCAGGGGGTCCAAAGCTATGGACTCCCAAAGGGGGTGCCCCATCATCCATTGTTTCCAATGGGAGCTAACTGAAGATGGGGGCTACACCTTTGAGGGTCCATAACTTTGGACTCCCTGAACCAAACTTCACCAAACCTGGGTGGTATCATTAGGGGAGTCTCATAAAGATACCCTGAAAGTTTGGTGCTTCTAGCTTAACAATTGCACCCCTGCCAGAAGGCACTTCCCAGATTTACCCAGATTTTCCTTTTAAATTCCCCCGCCTTTGACATGGATTTAAAGGGAGAATCTGAGGTCCCCAGCTTAAACATTGCAAGTGATGCTGTTTCAGGGTGGGGGAGAATAAACCCCAAAATAGCATCACTTCCAATGTTGTTTAAACTGGGAGCCCCAGATTCTCCCTTTAATGTGGATTTAAAAGGAGAATCTGGGCTCCCTAGTTTAAACACCATTGAAAATGATGCTGTTTGGGGGTGGATTCCAGCATCACTTGTTTAAACTAGGGAGCCCAGATTCTCCTTTGAAACATTGAAAGTGATGCTGTTTCCCCCAATTGGGGGTACTGGATACAACACCATAAAATGTTTTCATAGCAGTAATAAAACGTTTTGAAAGCATTTTGAAAATGTTTTCAAAAAATTATTTCTGCTGTGTGGCATGGCTTGTTGCTGTGCTCAGATTTGTGAGTTGGGGCACGTTCTATAATGTGATGGTGACTTTGAAACAACCTGGTGTAAAAATCATTGCTTGGTCACAGTGGGGGAGGGTGGCTGCCCATGGGGGGCACAAAACTTCAGTTTGCCTAGATACGCCACTGGGCGTAGCTACAAGGGGGGGTGCGCGTTGCATTGGGCACGCGCCTGGGGGGGCATCAAAATCAGGTTTTGCCCAGGGCTCCAGTTTGCCTAGTTACGCCACTGAGGAGGAGTTTGGATTTGTATCCCCCCCTTTCCCTCCTGTAGGAGACTCAAAGGGGCTTACAATCTCCTTGCCCTTTCCCCTTCACAACAAACACCCTGTGAGGTAGGTGGGGCTGAGAGAGCTCTGAAAAGTTGTGACTAGCCCAAGGTCACCCAGCTGGCGTGTGTGGGAGTGCACAGGCTAATCTGAATTCCCCAGATAAGCCTCCACAGCTCAGGCGGCAGAGCGGGGCAGAGCGAGGAATCAAACCCGGTTCCTCCAGATTAGATGCACCTGCTCTTAACCACTACGCCACTGCTGCTCTCATCCCCGTGAGCAGGGATGCTTGACCACACTTCTGTTTGCAAGCCGAGAATATGTTCCATGCTTGAAAACGTGCCATTCCCGCTCCAAACTTTCAAGTGTTTGACATATGCACGTTCTCACAAGGCTTCCACTACCAAGCCCCATTCTTCATTGTTATTACAAATTATAATAATTTTTCTTTCTCTGTTGCAGCCCAGATTATTTTGCTTGACTCCAAGTTTGTTCAGGGAAGTACAGGGGAGTTTAAATTGAATACTTTGTGCAAAAGTGCTCTTTCATTGCTTTATGATGGCTTCAGCCCACTCCCCCACTGATCTATACAATGCACTTGGCCGAATTAATTTACAAAAGAAATGCTTTCCATGGTTGTCTCAATCCTACATGGTGACTCCCTCTAAAACCCCAGCCTCGCTCATTTTGGCAACCTGAGTCCCATCTGCACTTTGATCCGGTGAGTTCTGAATACAATGCGATGAATATTGATGACTTGGTTGAAATTGCCCACTGTGCAGCACAGTCCCTCAAATGTAGCTGATTCACGACCTTTCCATAATGACCTTGGGAAATGAATAGTCCAAGCAAGCCAGTGAACAGTGACCTGGTGCAGCTACCCAGCCAGAGTGCCATTATTCATTCTCACTTATAAGCAAGTCATCAACATGAAGGGCTACCTCGAAAGAAAGCCAGCCTAATGAACTGGGCATGTCTGGTTTCCAGTGAGCTGTTTTATGAACATCAAATCATTCCTCATTGAGGGGGACACAGAGAAACTGGGCTACTGTCATTTTGACATCTGTAAAGCCCGATCCTAGACTGGCCAGGTTAGCTCGCTCTCATCAGTTCTCAGTAGATAAACAGGGTCAGACTTTATGGAAGTCCTTCCTGGAAGTCTAGGATTACTGCACTGAGGAAAGCAATGGCAAACCACTTCTGTTCATCTCCTGTCTTGCAAATCCTACAGGGGTCTCCATAAGTTGTCTGTGACTACTGCAGACCAGTGGTGGGATTCAGCCGGTTTGCACCACTTCGGCAGAATCGGTTGTTAAAATGTTGCTTGTAAACAATCAGTTGTTACTTGGGTGTGTTGTGGTTTCCGGGCTGTATGGCCGTGTTCTAGCAGCATTCTCTCCTGACGTTTCGCCTGCATCTGTGGCTGCCATCTTCAGAGGATCTGATGTTGGAAAAGCAAGTGGAGTATATATATCTGTTGGAGTGTCCAGGGTGGGTGAAGAAACATTGTCTGTGAGTAATGTGAGTCTGTGAGTTTCTTCACCCACCCTGGACACTCCAACAGATATATATACTCCACTTGCTTTTCCAACATCAGATCCTCTGAAGATGCCAGCCGCAGATGCAGGCGAAACGTCAGGAGAGAATGTTGCTAGAACATGGCCATACAGCCCGGAAACCACACAGAATCCAAGTGATTCCGGCCATGAAAGCCTTCAACAAATCAGTTGTTAAATTATTTGAGTTCCCACCACCAGAACCGGTTGTTAAATTATTTTAATCCCACCACCACTGCTGCAATCCAACAGATATACCCTCTGAAACTATCTTTTGCTTTACAATCTTGAAAAAAATAACCTCCCTTAGCTACTTGGCGACCTTGGAAAGAAGTTATAAGATAAAGAGGTGACTCAATAATCTTATTGTTTAAAGAAAGAAGTTTGCTATAAGCAGGTCAGTCTTCTGAACTGAAGAAAACAACCCCTCCTTATTCGTTAAGATTCGGTGCTAACAATTGCTAGAATCCAAAACAGAAAGACACTTGTCTAGAAAATTATTAATGTTTCCATTGGTGATGAAGTCGTCACTGGTTCTTCATTCATTTATTGGATGTTGCACCTGGAAACAGGGCAGCTTTTCCTAACAAGAAAACCTAACTACATCCTCATCTAAACTGAAAAAAATTAAAGTATCTCATGGATCCAAGACTTCAATAAATGCAAAATTTCAACTTTCTTGAGAATAAGAAACAAATGGGGGGGGGGGGACACACACTTTTAGCTAGGGAGAAATTAAAAAGAAATTCCTTGTCACAATACGAATAAAAGTGACATATTATCTCATTTGGACACATTGGGCCGAAATATATTCCACAGTGTGTATCTTCCCCATGGATTAATTTAAGTGCTGTAGCTAATTATTCTTCATAAATCCCACTATTTAAGATTGATTGAGCTCAAACCATTTCCATAGTAACCAATGTTTCATAAGGCATATATATATATAGACCAAGTATTACTTTAGAAGATTATTAGCAAGCTGTCATTGGCGTCAGAAGAACGTTTGCTTGCATTTGCATCTTTATTTATGTGCTCCCATTCTTCTGCATATGAAAAACAAGAGGAACATGCCCTCAAGGAGCTTGCAAATCTGAGTTTTGACCTTGTGGAGAGACAAGGGCAATAGAGGAAGATTCCGAGCAACTGCAGTACATACACATAAACGTAAGTTCTGTTTGGAAATTAAGGGGAAAAAATACGCTAGGCCAGTGGTGGCGAACCTATGGCACGGGTGCCAGAGGTGGCACTCGGAGTCCTTTCGGTGGGCACACATGCACAGAGTTCATCATGTGGGGGAGGTGGAAAATAATCTCCCCTACACATACACATCTAGGCTGGCCTGGGCACGATCCTTTACCTGGGAGTAAGCTCGGTTGCTGGCAATGAGGCTTGCTTCTGAGTAAACCCTCCTAGGGTTGTGATTCACCCATTTGAAGCATTGCATGGTTGCTTCACCAAGCTTATTCACGAGTAATGCGCACCTCAGAGCCAACCATTATAGTTTTTTTTTTCTAAACTAAAACCTCAGTATTCAGGTTAAATTGCCGTGTTGTCACTTTGCGATAAATAAGTGGGTTTTGGGTTGCAGTTTGGGCACTCGGTCTCGAAAAGGTTCGCCATCACTGCGCTAGGCTGTTTGCTTTCTTTTTTGTTCAGCCTTTCCCAATTCCTCTAACTAACAGCATGCAGTTTAAGGGACAGGGAAGTTCATGGGGTTGAGAAGAGAGAAGATAGCTATTGCTTATCCCTACTCTGCTGGAGCCCTTTCAGCTATCTTGTAAGCATGAATGATCAACTTGCCTGGTAGGACCATGGGATCCCATTGACAAACTTCACTCGGCAAGCATGACATGGAATGGAAGCATCAAGAACACATCCACAGGGTTTTCTCTATACAGCTGGGGAGCCCTGATCAGTAGGGTTCCCAATACTGCCTTGCAAAATGCCAGAAGTGGTCCCTGTGGAGGCTGGAGTTTGGGGAGGATGTGATGTCACTTCTGAGTGACACTAGGAATTACTCCAATGTCTATGATAAGGGCTATAAAGACTAAGGGAAATCCCTGGAGTGCAACTAGGGAGGTTATTTTTTCCTCCCGTTCTCAATTGCTTTGGGTTGATGGTGGAGGATTCCCCACTGGGCCTGGGAAACTGATGATTCTAATAATCACACTAAGAGAGCTGTACACTGATTCATACTTGTATCTGATGAAGGGAGCTGTGACATTCAAAAACGTATATCCTGGAAATCTTGTTGGTCTCTAAGGTGTTGTGGAACTCAAATATTGTTCTTCTATTGCAGACCAATATGGCCATCCACCTGAAATTGAATGCACGTGTGTAGGCAATTTGGATATGTTTCACGGAATTCATGTAGGCCACGGGGAGAGCTTGCAACTATGATTCCATTACTCCATTCTGTTATCCCCCACCCCAGTGACACACTTAAAATACCTGGGAAATACGCGTGATCACCCCCAATACATAGTCATCATTTACAGTTTGAATTCATGACCTATGGTTTACACCACCATTACAAGTGAAAGAAAATGCACAGCTATTATTACAGTAAACAACAGAAGGAATAAACTACTATGAACTACCACCCCACCCGACCCCAAAAAAGAGACATAATGTATATTTTTTTAATGAATGCAACTAAGAAAATAATACTGATGAGTAGTGTTTTGACTATAGCACTGAAGACCACGGAAGTAACTAGTGACCATGCCAAATACTGCAATTCTTAGCCTGACAGCTGCCTTCAGATTTGCAACCCCGGTTCCTACACTTTGAACTGTGTGCCATTGGTTATTATCCTGTGATTTATTTTGAAACTGCATTACTAAAACATTATTTATGCATTACATATTTTTGGCTCATCATCCCCCGATGGTCAGCTCCTTCCATTTCTTGGTTTGGATCGCTTCCTTTGTGGCTGTGCAAACCCACCATTAACACACTGCAGCTAATGTTTTCTTCCAAAGACTGCCAAACGATCCATTTTCCATTTTAACGCTGGGAAACAGTGCATCAATGAATGGTCCTTAGTCAACAAAAAGTGGTGAAATCACAGTACCACTCAGTAGTCCTTTGACCAGCACTGAAGGTCAAACCCACTGACACTCCCCCACACATTCTGCCACCTGGTGCTCTACCACTCCTGTTCCCAGAAGCCCAGTATCATTGGGAAAAGCTTTTTGGGTGGTGGTCAAAACATCTGCACTCCCAGGTAGCATGGACGGGCTAGTACTGTTGGGAAAAAGCTGTGCTGAATGGGGTTTGGAGGGCTGGAACATCAGCAGCATGCAATAGCCACTCTCCAAAGCTTCCATTTTCTCCAGGGAACTGATCACTGTAGACTGAAGATGGGTTGGAAAAGAGAGATCTCCAGGCCTCATCTGTGGGTTGGTCACCTTAGGGTACAGGTCACTAAAGTGGAGCTGTATGGCTTCTATGCACTCTGATCCTAGGTATGCTTACTCCAAAATTAGTTCCTTCTGGTTCTGGTGGGTTTTCCGGGCTGTGTGGCCGTGGACTGGTGGATCTTGTTCCTAACGTTTCACCTGCATCTGTGGCTGGCATCTTCAGAGGTGCATCACAGAGGGAAGTCTGTTACACACTGAACAAGATCTACCAGTCCACGGCCACACAGTTCGGAAAACACACCTGAACCAGTTGAATCCGGCCGTGAAAGCCTTCGACAATACATTCGTTTCTTCTGTTTTTAAGAAGCATAACTCTTAGAGGAGTGTGTACAGAATGCCCACCCTAGTCTTTAAAGTGCCATAAACACTTTTGAGAAGCAGAGGGAGTGAAGTCAAGAGATATATATACAGAGAAGTACAAATTAAAGTCTACAAAAAGTGGATCAGAATGCTATCTGTTGATCACATCCCCAGCCTCCATGTGTTCTAGGATTACATTTATGAAAGGCCTACTGTTGTTTAGAGCACTGGGAATGGTCCCATTCATTCCCCTCCCCCACAGATTTTAAATACAGCTAGTCTTTTTCTGATTACAATATAAAATCATTACAAAATTGAGGCAACAAGATAGTGTATTAGAAACTCACTTATACTAAAGGAAGAAAAAAGGAAATATCCCAAAGGTATTAGGGTTGCACTAGGAACCTTAAACCAGAAAAAATGGAATAAGGAAATGTAGCAAAAAACATTTACAGTAGGTTAGTGAACTTTAATTTATTTATGGTCCTTTTGTTTCATCATGCCTCCTTGGCAGACATCCAATCTCTCTGAAGTTTTTCAGGAAAACAATGCATTGGCTTTTTCAGGTGCTTGTACCACTGGCAAATTCAGAAACCAAAGCCATTTAACAGCACACTTCAAGGAAGCAAGGAACCCTCCAAGGCCCAAGTGTTGTGTTGTGTGGTTTTCATTTCTAATGTTATTGATCCCCTTCCCTTTTTAATGGCCATTAAGGGAGAAATGCCAAAATATAATCCCATTATTTATGAAAGACAAAATTTTGATAAGGCCGTCCCTTTTTTATATATCCATCCCGGCAGCATTTCGTGGATGGAAAATAATTAAACATCTGAAACGTACCAATTCTTTTCCAGGGATCACTATCAGGGCTCCCAGCATTCCCCATTCTGTGTACGTTAAGTGCCATCAAGTCATTTCGAACTCATAGTGACCCTACGAATTAATGATCTCCAAAATGTCCTATCATTAACAACCTTGCTTTGGTCTTGGAAACCGAGGGTGGTGGCTTCCTTGATTAAATCAGTTCATCTCATATCGGCTCTTCCTCTTTCCCTACTGCCCTCAACTTTTCCTAGCACAATTGTCATTTCCAGTGACTCTTGTCTTCTTATGATGATGGACAGAGGCCAAGGAACATCTGTTTTAAGTGGCTTTTGCTAAAGATAAATTTGCTATAGAAGAAGAAGAAGAGTTTGGATTTATATCCCCTCTTTCTCTCCAGCAGGAGACTCAAAGGGGCTTACAATCTCCTTGACCTTCCCCCCTCACAACAAACACCCTGTGAGGTAGGTGGGGCTGAGAGAGCTCCGAGAAGCTGTGACTAGCCCAAGGTCACCCAGCTGGCATGTGTGGGAGTGTACAGGCTAATCTGAATTCCCCAGAGAAGCCTCCACAGCTCAGGTGGCAGAGCTGGGAATCAAACCCGGTTCCTCCAGACTAGATACACGAGCTCTTAACCTCCTACTCCACTGCTGCATTTAAGGCAGCTTAAATGCTTAAAGCAAGTAGGTGCAGGAACAGTTGCCAATGGGAAGCCTGAAATGTCGGAAAAGAGATACGGTGTGATGGGCTGGTGTTTCAGAAAAATAATGGTATGTTCCACTCTCGTTCTGGCACACTTTTCCTTTTTCCAAAAAAGTACTTCTAACAACTAACATGGAAATTGACTATGCATTAAAGTTAAGACGTAATTGATTTGTAATTCATGCCAGGTGATGTCTCCCAGGTCACTTCCCATCATATGTGCAGTCACAAGCAGAGATGCACTGATGTTTCTGGAAAAGCTATCAAGTGGCATATCACAAACTTACACGGAGGTCTTACTAAGATACAATCAATACTTCTAACTTCTGCACAAGGACAAACCATGTCATTCTTTTGGCAAAAGCAAGCTATGGCAAGGTCTTTAGCATAATCTAATTCCACAGTAGCATTCCATCTAGTCCAGCTCTCTGCTACTCCCAGTGGCCCACCAGGTGCCTTTGGGGGCTCATATGCAGGATGTGAAAGCAATGGCCTTCTGTGGCTGTTGCTCCCGAGCACCTGGTCTGTTAAGGCATTTGCAATCTCAGTTCAAAGAGGATCAAGATTGGTAGCCATAAATCAACTTCTCCTCCATAAATCTGTCCAAGCCCTTTTTAAAGCTTTCCAGGTTAGTGGCCATCACCACCTCCTGTGGCAGCATATTCCAAACACCAATCACACATTGCGTGAAGAAGTGTTTCCTTTTATTAGTCCTAATTCTTCCCCCTAGCATTTTCAATGAATGCCCCCTGGTTCTAGTATTGTGAGAAGGACACACAACACCAAAGAACAGAAAAAAAACATGATTGGGTTCTCTAGTTCCAATCCAGAACATGTATCTGCTGCTCATTCTGCAAGAAGTCCAAGACAGCATACATGGGTCTCCTCACCTTCCACAAACCTATGAACAGATTATGACTGGGTGTGGCTGGCCCAAGTTCATCCAGAAACGTTCATGGCAGAGTGGGGATTTGAAGTTGCATCTACCAGATTCTAGTCCATCACTTCTATTACTATACCATGTTGCCATCAGTATCATTCTAGCCCAAACGTTCATCTCGGCGGATCACAAATTATTAGAGTTGGCAGCTCCAGGTTTGGGAGGGGCTGAGATTTGGGGGGGAGGCTGAGGAAAGTGGGGGTTTGGAGAGGGGAGGGACTTTAATGGCATGAATGCCATTCATTCTGCCTTCCAAAGTGACTGTTTTCTCCAGGTGAACTGATCTCTGTTGCCAGGAGATCAGATGTAATAGTGGGAGATCTCCAACCACCACATGGAGGTTGGTAATCCTACAAATTCTGGAGGCCTGGCCTAGAACCCGCTACGATTGTTCCAATCAGACCTGATCGTCACTTGTGAAAGCTCGAGGCTAATGCTCTGAGTAGTATCCCAGCTTTCAGCATTTGCTGATATTTGGCTGCCTGCTTGTGTGCTGGAGGAAGGACACTGCCAATATATAAACACATTATCAAGGAAGCAATATTTTCATATCAACACATTCAACTTTATTATCCAATATTGTAATTCAAGAGCACTGAAATAAGGCTAGACAAGGAGAGTAATAAGGAACTGGGTTTCTTTTTCTTTTTCTTCTTTTAAATGAGAAAGCAAAACTTTGTCCCATCACATTTGGTCACCAAAGCTACATACTACCGTGTTGGTCAATACCGCAAGACGGTAATTTTACTGCAGAAATTATTGTAAATTGTCTTAGTCTTGCAGGGCAACTCTGAAAATTGAAGTACTTTGTCACTGCAATCTTAGTCCAAGCAAAGGAGAAGAAAAATCAATGAAACATAAATTTGGGGAAGGGAAGGAATACTTCAGGCACTGCAGTGTATCTATTATTTTTATAAGCTTTGTTTATAGTTTTTCCTTAAGAAAATATATATCCATCTAGTCACTTATCTTGCACCAGTGTCATAACTCCTGAGCAACACTAATTTAGCTGAGGGAAAAACAATGCAAATGATGTTCTCCATCCCCAAGTCATTTTTTAACACTATACCATACAAGGATGATTGCCATGGGTTGACATCATAGCCTACATTTCTAGCTGGTGGCAGTCAATGATTGTGGGAAATTAATTATAACAATCAAGTGCTTATGGAGACATGAGGTTTTCAAGGCTAGAGATGAGAAGAGGTGGTTTGCCATTGCCTTTCTCTTCATAACAACCCCCTACTTCTCTGGTGGTCTCCCATCCGAGGACAAAATATTGGCCAACTCTGCTTAGCTTCAGAACTTTGAGGGGCTTGGGCTAGCTTGGGCTATTCAGGCTGCTGTAAAGCACTAGAAACTCCTAATTCATTCCTTGGGATGACCAGGTAAAATGGTCCCATTTAGAGAAGTTAGATTTGGGTCCAGTAGCATCTTGGAGACCACGACAAGGAAGGAGGAGGAAAAGTTTGGATTTATGCCATCCCTTTTCTCTCCTGCAAGGAGACTCAAAGGGGCTCAAAGGGACTTACAAACGCCATTCCCTTTCTCTCCCCAAAACAGAAACCTTGTGAGGCAGGTAGACCAGAGAGAGTTCCAAAGAAACTGAGACTAGTCCAATGTCAACCAGCAGGCTTCATGTGGAGGAGTGGGGAAACAAATCTGGCTCACCAGATAAGGCTTCACTGCTCATGTACAGGAGTGAGGAATCAAACCCCGTTCTTCAGATTAGAGTCTTCCTCTTCTGAACCACTACACCATACTGGCTTGCTATATACCAGAGTTTCAGGATATACGATTTCAAGAGTCAGAGCTCCCTTCATCAGATACAACAGTGGAATCAGCTGCCTAGCAAGGTGGTGAGCTCCCTCTTACTGGCAGTTTTTAAGCAGCAGCTAGACAACACTTGTCAGGGATGCTCTAGTCTAGGGTGATCCTGCATTGAGCAGGGGTTTGGACTAGATGCTCTGTATGGTCCGTTCTAACTCTATGATTGTATTATACATGTACAGTATAAATGGAGATCCCTGAGTCCTTTTATTCCAGTCTGAGGGATATTGTAAAGAATGCTTGTAAAAGATGGAACGGTGTAATGCATATTGTAATCAGCTTGATTAGAATAGAGCAGAAATGCTTGGGGGCATAAAATTAGCATTTATAATGAGATAAGGATCCTATGCACCCTCTGAAACTATCTTCATTTAAAGGGTCACTCTGGGCAGCTATTACCTGTCATATTCATGTAGTACAAATTAAGTTAAAATATCTGTAACCCACCATATTTCCTCAGACTCTAAACAGCTTATAGACACTACAGTGCAGTGCAACGTCTCAGGTGCTCTTATGACAGAACCACGTCAGGAAATATTCTACGTACATAAACAAAAAAGGAGAGGGGGGAAGTTCAATACAGGGATGCACGAAACTAAAAGAGCAAGATATAAATTCTTTGGATTCATTAATATCTCAATGGACACCCTTATCTCGATCTGATAGCCAACCAAAAGAACGAATGAACAACAACAAAAATCTGCAATACACTTTGACTTACTATAAGTAATATATAATTAGGGCCTGATCCAGAGCATTCACGTCTGTACTAAGGGATTTCCTTAGGGCTTGTTTTTCTTCCTCACATCCTACTTTTAAAAGTAGCATATCATACCATTATGGGTGTGAGGAGATAAGTACAGACTCCACCATCTTTACCTGGCTAAGACTCACCGGCCATAGACATTGCCCTCCAGGTTCTCGATTAAAACAAACAAACAAGCAGACAAATAAATGTCCACTTGATAGGCCAATCAAATGCCTAATCAATGGCAGGCAAGTCCACAAGCTGTGAGCATCTTGTAAAATACAGTGAAATTTCTCTGGCCAATTTAGAACCAAAGTCAGAACAAGTGATACAAAGAAGATGTACACTGGATTCAAACGTTTATTCCTGCTTTACATTCGCCCGCTCACCTCCCCAAGCCTCTCCAAATTTCTAAAATATTGCTTCATGATCTACGATCTCGTAGGGGTAAGAAATTTGATGGGTTTTACCTAAATGTTTGAAACCAGTATCCACTCCAAGCTAACCATTTCTGACATTTCCATTAAAGTAACACACAGTGCTGTAGAACCGTACCAACTTCAGCCGTGCCTGTTTATTAAGGATTTTTGCAATGTGCTCCAAATACATCATTATCACCGACAATTATGCCATAATTGCGAATTTTAATGAAATAATTATGGGTAAACTACAGCAGATGCATAGATATAATTACAGTAATTGCATAAATACCTGATTTTCAGCTTACTTATAAGGAGCTTCTCACAAAATTGGTAAAATGTCACCTACAGGAGCTTGCCAGCAACTGTATGATATACAATTAACATTTATTTACTTATAGGTCATGTGATTTCATCCTATTAAGTCACCAAGGTAGCTTCGGGCCCCAGGTTTACGTTACAGGGGAGATTTGGAACAAGCTGTCAAAATCACTCTAAAATGTTCCGGCTTTACAGCTATGTGAAACCTTCTGTCATCTGCTTCTGATATTCCTTGCAATCTCACGAAGGTCTAATTAGATGGGGGCCAAGAGTTCCAAGTGTCGGGGTGGGAGTTACCTGTATAAATAGCAGCTCAGTGATATGTTATGGTGTGGTGAAGCCTGATGTCATCATATCTCAGACGCGAAGCTGGATGATTACTTGGACAGGATACCTCCCAGGAAGACTCTGCAGAAAAAGGCAATGGCATACCACCTCTGTTTCTCACTTGCTTTGAAAGCCCTTGGTGGGGTCACCGTAAGTCAGTTGCAATTTGATGGCACAAGCATATTCAAATAGCAGCTGATAGCTTGAGGCTGCAGTCCAGGAAAATGGGGGTTAACTCTCTCCACCCAATACCACTGTGGAGATCTGAAACGGATTCCTAGAGCTGCTATTGGACCCATTAGGAGAAACATACAGGGTGTTTCCCAGTGGGGCAAAAAACTATTTTGCAGATGTATGTGTGGAAAGTGACTTCAAGTTGCAGCCAACTTACAGCAACCCTTTATAGGGTGTTCAAAGCAAAAAACAAAAGGGCCTTTCCCCACTTTTCCCTCTACCACTGTCACTGTGTGCTACTCATTGCGCATTTCTGGCACGTGCCCTGGCTTCCCCACGACCCCGCACTCTGCGTGGGGTCATCAAAAGGTGCCATTTTCTCCAGCGGCAGGAATGATGCGCTGAGAGTATGCAACAGCGAGCAGCTGATCGAGAGGCGACTGCATTGTCGCCGCCCCTGTAAGTGAAGGGAATGTCCCCAGGACCCTCAAGCGCTTACTTGGCTACCTACAGTGCTTGCGGGGCCAGAAGAAGGTAAGTGGGAAAAGGCCTTAACAGAGGTAGTTTGCTATTGCCTGCCCCTGCAGAGCAACTCTGGACATCCTTTGTGGTTTCCCATGCAAGTACTAACCAAAGTTGACCCTACTTGGCTTCCAAGATCTGACATGATTGGGCTAGTCTGGGCCAGTGGAAAGATTTAGTGTCTCTCCCCTCCGGACATAATCCTGAGTTGAATTAGAGCCCTGAGCTCCTTATGAAGGAAGCCCATGGAAGCTCCAGTCTCTATGCATCTTGTCACAAGGATGGACACATGCAGAATGCATTCTAGGAAACTTTTGTTTCACATGATGCAAGGGTGAGACCCCCAGCATTCAGAAGTTTTATAGTAGGTGTGTCCTGACCAACTCACTATAAGAAAATGAAGACAGTTTACCAGCCATTCCCTTTTGTGCTCTTCCTTCTTGGTGCTTAACACAATCTTGTATATTTAAATTCCATGCTTCCTCCCAAGGGTGCAGAGTGGCATACACACAAGACCCAATCCCCGCATGCAAACTGCATGGAGTTACCACATAGAAGAGAAGAAGAAGAAGAGTTTGGATTTATATCCCCCTTTCTGTCCTGTAGGAGACTCAAAGGGGCTTACAAGCTCCTTGCCCTTCCCCCCTTACAACAAACACCCTGTGAGGTGGGTGGGGCTGAGAGAGCTCCAAAAAGCTGTGACTAGCCCAAGGTCACCCAGCTGTCATGTGTGGGAGTGCACAGGCTAATCTGAATTCCCCAGATAAGCCTCCACAGCTCAGGAGGCAGAGCTGGGAATCAAACCTGGTTCCTCCAGATTAGAATGCACCTGCTCTTAACCACTACACCACTGCTGCTCTTAGGACATAATAGCAGGGGAAGTCATTCAAAACAACAAGCCATCCATGTGAAACATCTCACTGCATGGCCCCCATGACTGCCCAAGGAAGCCACAAAGTATAACCACCACTCCCTCTGACCTAGAATTGTTAAGAATCTTCCTAACATTTCATTTTGCCCCCTCCTGCTTTTGCCCATCTCCATCTCTCATTCACCCTGCATCAGTCTTTCTTTTTCCTGGCTGCCAGTGGTGGAAAGCAGGAAAAACTTGTGCCCAATATTATTTAGCATTTCTGTAGCACTTTTAAGTATGCAAAGAATGTCAGAGAAATTACCTCATTCATCTTTACAAAACCACCAAGAGCGACTTAAACAGTATTCCCATTTTATAAATGGGAAAATGGGGTTCAGCGAAAGAATTATTTTTCCCATGGCTGCACATAGTCGGTGACGGGATATTAACCTAAAATTCCTTGGCAAAAATCCAAGGCTCGAATTATCTGCCTCACAGTCACTGCCAAATGAGGCAACGTTTGTCTCCCTCATATTTAGGCTCCTGTATTGCACTGATTATATGTACTTTTCAAAAGGCTTGTGCTGGAGTAAGAAGTAGCTACATTATCTAGGAGATTCACGGTGTTGTTACTTTTACAACTTAGCAGTGTGACAGAGGAACCTGACCACGGGGGATACAGTTTGGCAGGAACAACACTCAACGAAGACACATAAATTAGACCCAATATTCTAGTCATAACAACTTGCTGGGTATAGTACGCATAGCAGTAGGAGCATCTTCCTTCAAACGGGTTCACACTAAAGGAGAGTAGAAAAACATCTTTCAAATATGAGTGGTAGACACTGGTAAAGAAGGAAATACACTGATAAGCAGGACAACTAGTATTAGCCACGGTTAAGTCAATATACCACTAAGCAAGTGATGGCGAACCTTTTTGAGACTGGGTGCTCAAATTGCAACCCAAAACCCACTTATTTATCGCAAAGTGCCAACACGGCAATATAACCTGAATACTGAGGTTTTAGTTTAGAAAAAATGGTTAGCTCTGAGGCATGCGTTACTCAGGAGTAAGCTTGGTGGTAGTCGGTGGCTTTGCTTTGAAGCAACTGTGCAACTCTTCCAATGGGTAAATCACGACCATAGGAGGGTTTACTCAGAAGCAAGTCCCATTGCCAGCAACCAAGCTTACTCCCAGGTAAAGGATCACGCTTTAGTTCTTTGCATGAAAATCAGTGTGGTTTAACAGCGCTTAACAGGGTTACCTATACTGCTTCCCCAAAACTAGGTCTTAGGTTTAATGCTAATAATCAAGCCCAGCGGCCCAGGCCAGCCTAGATGTGTGTGTGTGGGGGGTCTATTTCCCCCCCCCATGATGAACTCTGTTTGTGCGTGCCCACAGAGAGGGCTCTGAGTGCAACCTCTGGCACCCGTGCCATAGGTTCGCCATCACTGCACTAAACCAAGGCTAAAGTTGACAAGAGGAAGGTGAACAATTAACATTGCCCAGGCTGGTATTTAAACTTCTAAGCCATAATATGTAGTGGAACCAGAGACTGATTCGGTTTATGTGTAATGCAAAAACACAGTTTAATTTGTGTTTAATGTGGTCATCTGAACACAGGTGCGTCCATAAGCTAGTCAGGGTCTGTCAACCCAAAATATTAAATTATGGCTTTTTAAACATTGGTTCATTGACCATACTGAGTCTTAACCATGGTTTCCCATGATGTATGAACATGAACAGCCTGGTTTACTTCTGGCTTGTTTCCCAGCATCTCCCTTACGCAATTTGCAGCTGCCAAGATGCCTAGCCAGACTGAAGAGGATAATTTGTTCAGGCAAACCAGAATTTGAGAGATCACCTGTGCACCAGATCTTTGTTTCACAAACCATCCTTAGTCAAAAAATAAACCCTGGATTCACATATTTTTGAATAGAGTATGCCCCAGTAATAAACTTTGCTTATGATAAGCTGAACAAAGCAGTGGGTTTGTGAATACAAATTATAACTACTATCAATATCAAAGCCAAGGGAACAGTAAGCCCATAAAAAGAGGGGTAAAAATATGTAATCTGACAACATAAAGTATGTCAAAGTGATAGGACAAAAGAACAAGCAGATATATTTTCCTCTGAATAAAAAAGAATGAAGGATTTTGTAGCACTGGATAAGCTATAAGTAGATTAACGGCAACATTTTAATCAGAGATGTATTCAAAGAAATGGCTTATTAAAATATTTAAACCATATTCCTATAAATATGTTTTAAAAATTGCCAAGAACAGTATCTAGCTGCATAGATGCAACAAAGTAAATTAGATGTGGAAACTGGTTGTTGTTATTATTATTAACAAAACAAGTCTTAAGGCAAGGGTTAAATTACACAAATCCAGAGTACAGAAATGATTTACTATATGTACGCTTTGGTGCAAACACTGAAAAGATTCAGGTCATTTACACTGAGTGGATGCCTCGAGACAGAGAGGCATCCAAGAGGATAAATCTTCTTTACATTTTCAAAAGATGATAGTTAAGGTCTTCATAGGACTTTTCATTAGTCATCACACATTGTAAAGGGAGGGTGCATTAATGTAATCACACAGGTGAAGAACGGTAATGGTGAAAGCCACACAAAATAGTACCAGGACAAAAAAGCATGGAAGTTGCTTTTCAGAGGTAATGAATCTGGCATGTCTGTCACCAGAATATTAGATTCTATTGCTGACACATTCATTCCAAGTACAGTGGAACCTCGGTTTTCATGGGTAATCCATCCGAAAAGAATCGATGAAAACTGAAACCGATGAAAACCGAGGCAAACTTTTCCATAGGAATCAATGTAAATCCAATTAATCCATTCTAGGCACTCCAAAAAACATACCAAATACACATTTTTGGTGAATAAACGTAGTGTTTAATGCTGAAAACAGTAACAAACAACAACTCTTCAGAGCCAGTGGATCAATGTTGCACCAGAAAGCTGTCCAAAGAGGTCTGTTTCTGACGCCTCTTTAAGACTTGTCTGAAATGGGGCAAGACATTGTCATTAAACAAATTGCAGACAAGGCCTGCAACAGCTTTGTCCATGTGATTTTTCTCCACAAACCCCTGCACCTTACTACAAATCGATGAAAACCAAGGCAAATCAATGAAAACCGAGAAAAAATTTTAACTGAAAAAAACGATGAAAACCGAACCTGATGAAAACCGAAGGCAATGAAAACCGAGGTTACACTGAAGTAGGAAGAATGTGGACATTCTATGACATTGAAGAAGCTCATCCAATGTGGTAGAACACTCATAGGCATTATGCTTGCTTTTTGCAAAGTGTGCATATATTAGGACCATAGAAACTTGAGTACTAGTACTACTGTTCTCCATCTATAGCTCTAGGTACAGGACTGCTTTTTGTAGATGGGTTCAACTCAGCAAGAAGATATGTAGTCAAAAGAGAAAAGACGTTCAATGTGGCTTTGTTCAGTACAGATGGGAAAAGACAAATGAATGGCATTTTCACATTTGGAGTCTGGCCAGCAACACCATCAAGCGTTACCTTTTCCAGAAAGATGGCTCTACAAAAGGAGGAGTGTTTAACCATTGTATGTTATTTCAGAAATATGACATTAAACAATCACAAGTCTTGGGAAAATGCTTCCAATTGATGCTAACAGCTCCAGTACATGAACAGATAAAAAGGCCTGCCCATTACAAGGCTTGGCTAATTATCTTACTGTGTGTATTATCAGCAGAGAAATTCAATAGGAAAGAGCCTTGGTGGTATTTAAACAATGCAAAACAAAACAAAAAACAAAAAAAGGGAAGAAGTCTGAAACAAGCAACACTTCAAAACAGCAGCTACAAAATGAAGAGGTTTGGTAGTTCACAGCAGAACTGCCGGAGATGATACGGCCAAATTTATTTTTATGGTGTTCCAGAACGAGTTTGGCTTCAAAGCTGCAAAAAAAGATGAACACACACAAAATAAGACTCTAAAACCTAAAGATGTTTAGTGGTAAACAGAGATGCCCAGTGACCCAGCCGCATATTGACAAGGCTAAGGAAGGGAGACAGGAAGAGACTGCCAACCTAAGAAGGAAAGAAGAGCAAATTTTGGATTTATACCCTGCTGTTCTCAACTGTTAAGAGTCTCAAAGCTACTTACAAACTCCTTCCTTTCGTTTCCCCACAGCAAATATCTTAGGAGCAACAGTGGCATAGGAGGTTAAGAGCTCGTGTATCTTATCTGGAGGAACCGGGTTTGATTCCCAGCTCTGCCGCCTGAGCTGTGGAGGCTTAACTGGGGAATTCAGATTAGCCTGTACACTCCCACACATGCCAGCTGGGTGACCTTGGGCTAGTCACAGCTTCTCGGAGCTCTCTCAGCCCCACCCACCTCACTGGGTGTTTGTTGTGAGGGGGGAAGGGCAAGGAGATTGTAAGCCCCTTTGAGTCTCCTACAGGAGAGAAAGGGGGGATATAAATCCAAACTCTTCTTCTTCTTCTTCTTATGAGGTAGATGGGGCTGAGAGAGTTGAGGAAATTACATCTAGTACATAGTCCTGTTACATTCCTGGTATGTATGACTGTACCACCAAAAAAGATCTGCAGAGCCTCAGTCTGGCTCAGTCTGGCATTTCAATATGAAAACAAACTGGAATTTGATTCAAGGCTTCCGAAATCTAGGAGATGTCAGCCATTGGAGAGGAGTAAGATGGGCAGGAAACTGTTACAAGATGAGTTTCTTCCCACCTAGGCAATCTTCTGTTAGTGAAAAAGCCTGAATACAACTCTTAGTGGGGAAGGGGAGATTGCGGAGGACAGAAAAAGTGCAGGTGAAAGGTTAAGCATCTGCTCTCAGGACCATCGCTTTTGGCAACAAATCCTATCTTTGTTCTATTTTGCACAGGAGAAAGAATCACAAAACTGAGGATGCCATGTTTTGTCTTGTTCCATGCTGTGACATGTGTATTACAGTGATATCCTGAGCGCTGACTTCAGAGGGCTTAGACTGAAAGGACGCTGTTTAAGATGGCACTGTAAAAGTGATTAACTCCTTCACTTCCCAAAGAATCAGAGCTCAAGGTTAACATTTTACTGCTCCTTTATGGTTTGTATACTGACAGCCCAATCCGAAAAGGATGGAGTAGGGCAGTGGCCGGGGACAGCACCATAGCACCGCCCCCAAAGGAGGAATCAGCCGGACAGGAGCCAGAAGAGAGGGAGAAAACACTCACCTCTTTCCAGGTAGCCCATTTTCCCAAATGACTTAGGCCATGCTTTTTGCATGTGTAAGTCTGCACCACTGGGAGGGGGCATGCCCAAGCCAAAAATGCATTGGGTGTTGACTAAAGTTGGCTCTGCCTCCAGGAATGCCCCCCCCCCCCCGGGAATGCTGATGCAGCCATTTGCAGAGGTAGCCAACTGTTGCATGGCCCAGTTTCCAGGTTTGGGTACTGCGGTGGCTAGCCACTGGACTAAGTCCTTCAGTGCCAGCATCTGTGCCACTCTACATAGTGTAGGCGGCACGGAGTCCAGCGCAACCCTTCCACCACTTTCAGTGTGGCTTCAGCCCTCCCCCCCCACACACACACACACACACACCTTTGGATTGCACAGTAAGAAAAATGACTGTCCCCAACTGGTTTCTACTAAGATAGGCTACCGTATATACTTGTGTATAAGCTGAGTTTTTCAGCCCTGATTTAAGGCTGAAAAATGCCCCCTCAGCTTATACACGAGTCACCGCTTACCAGCAATCACAAGCACTTGTTGCTGCCCTCCCCGGAGGGTGAAGGGGAAACCCCTGCAGCCAGCGGGTTCTTCAGGCCTCTGCCAAGGCTGGGGGCTTGGCCCAGGATGACTTCCCTGCGGCCGCTTGTTGCTGCTCTCCTTGGAGAGTGAAGGGGGAACCCTGAGGCACCCAGGCTGGCTGGGCTTCCTCAAACCCAGCTGGGAGGCAGAGGGAGATCCTTATTTGGGCAGTGACTCCCCCTGATGTCACTGCCCAAATAAGGAGCTCCCTCTGCCTGCCGGCTGGTTGGGCTTCCTCAAACCCCAGCTTCCCACCCTTGGCTTATACGCGAGTCAATAAGTTTCCCCAGGTTTTGGTGGTAAAATTAGGTGCCTTGGCTTACACACGGGTTGGCTTATACACGAGTATATACGGTATGATGTTGACTTCAAAAAAGACATTCTATCCAACAGAAAGATGGACAAGATTATCACCCTTTCTTAATCAATTAGGCTTGTCCAATGTCATGAAACTGCCAAAACAAAAATGTAGAATCAGGGTGACAATAAAGAGAACTGCATACTCCATTGGAACAATATTAGGCACCTAAAGAAACAGCATATTGATAATAGCATATAAGAAGCATTAGTGACCTATATGACAATTCTTATTCACAGCAAAATCTGTGCTTCTGCACATGGATCATGTGATCATAAGCAGCCTCTCCTGGATTTGTTCATTTTGCCATGCATGGTGTAGTGGTTAAGAGCAGGTGCACTCTAATCTGGAGAACCGGGTTTGATTCCCCGCTCTGCCACTTGAGCTGTGGAGGCTTATCTGGTGAACCAGATCAGCTTGTGCACTCCAGCACATGCCAGCTGGGTGACCTTGGGCTAGTCACAGTTCTTCGGAGCTCTCTCAGCCTCACCTGTTTGTTGTGCAGGGGGGAAGGGAAAGGAGATTGTAAGCCCCTTTGAGTCTCCTTACAGGAGAGAAAGGGGAATATAAATCCAAACTTTTCTTCTTCTTCTGAAGCAGTAAACTAGGTAGACCAAAATATACCAACCCAAATCAGAATCTGTCATATGATAATCCTGATCCCAGTACTATTTTATTCTGTACTCAAGTCGGTGAACTTAGAATGGTCTATATCTGTTTAGGATTGCTTCCTTCAAGCATTCTACAAAGGAATATCTGAATATTCTCTTGTTCTAGTGTACACTAGCACTGCTTGCTATGTGGTTGCAAATCTACGGCAATACAGGATGCACCAAAAAGTATCTACTGTTGGCAAGAAATTCCCCACTAACTTTATAGATTTGCCCTATTCCTTCAAAGGTCTATGTATTCTCTGTATATAAATGCAATCAGAGATATATAATTATAAAATCTAAAACATAGATCTTACAATTAATCTAAAATATTTAAAAACCTGCTATTAATCAAACAAATGCATCAAAAGCTCTAATAAAACAGGTGACAATAAATCCTTGCACGCATTCAAAGATGTCTTATAGCAGCATACAAATACATGCAGAAATGCACACAGGAAGACCTCTAGATTCATGGGGGTCAATCTATCAATTTCAGATATCCATTTCAGTTTCATTGCTGAAACTGGGAGATCGATGATAACTGAGCATAGTCTCTGATCGTGGAGGGAGGTATCAAGGTAGGATTATAGAACCATAGAGCTGAAAGGGGCCATACAGGCCACCTTGTCCTAGTCCCGTGGTGGCGAACCTGTGGCACTCCAGATGTTAAGGACTACAATTCCCATCAGCCCCTGTTGGCCATGCTGGCAGGGGCTGATGGGAATTGTAGTCCATAACATCTGGAGTGCCACAGGTTCGCCACCACTGTCCTTCTCCCTGCTCAATGCAGGATGCACCTAGCACATCCCTGACAAGTGTTCATCCAATCGCTGCTTGAAGACTGCCTATGAGGAGGAACTTGCCACTTTGCTAGGTAGCTACCGTGTTTCCCCGAAAATAAGACAGTGTCTTATATTAGTTTTTGCTCCCAAAGATGTGCTATGTCTTATTTTCAGGGGATGTCTTATTTTTTCTGTGTTCTGTTCGTCGGGCATGCTTCCAAACAAAAACTTTGCTATGTCTTACTTTCGGGGGATGCCTTATATTTCGCACTTCAGCAAAACCTCTACTATGTCATATTGTGGGGGGAAGTCTTATATTTGGGGAAACAGGGTAATTCCACAGCTGAACCTAAGCACAATGGTGTCAATGGTGACAATGCAATCCTGAATAGTGCTTAGAAGGTTGAAACCTCTGCTTAGAGTTGCTCCATTTTGTTTTTATCTTTATCTATATTAAAGTACAAGGATGCATATCTAGCAAATGCTTATCAAGGTGTTTGGCTGGCAGGAATTCAAATGAGACCGTGAAACATATTAAGCAGAAAAGCAACATTATCAAAACATTACATGAACTCCCTGCATGACAGTCAGGGAACATAATAGACAATGACATATTCACCAGACCATTTTGGCTAATGACAGCATATCAAGAGGTGCCAAGGAATGTAAAAATCAACAGAGTGCTAAGCAGGCATTCTCTTACTCGGACAGATACATGGTTTTCATGCTGTCTGTCATTGCTACAAATACTAACCTTTCCACCAGATTTATGTTAAAGCCAAACACTGTCCCTTTTCTGCAGCTTAAGTAATTACTCTCCATTTTTATCCCTGGTTTTCATAAGAACATAATTCAGCTACACAGACATAACCAGATGTCTACAACACTTGACTTAAGGGTCAGACTTATCTTCTAATCCTCCATGGTCATTAACAATTTTTTTTCAGGAGCAGCAATGTAACTGAGGGTCTAACCAAGCCCTCAGCTACTGCTCCACCCCCAATCCCTATAAAGAATAAGCAAAATGAATCAATATTCATTGATTCTCAGCCTTTCGTACTTTTTATCTCACCAGTCTCTATCAAAGGACCTGTGTGTTTCACCATTGCTGTGTTTAGATTTGTGAGTTGAGGCATTTTCTATAATGGGATGTTGATTTAGAAATGACCTGGTGCAAAAAAAGAATTTTGGGGTCATGGTGGGGTGGCTGCCCATGGGGGGGGCATCCAACTCAGGTTTTGCCCAGGGCTCAGGTCTGCCTAGGTACGCCTCTGCCCCCTTTGCTGAGGGGGGGCTGACGAGGGAACCTGTTACTAAAATTTTTGGATCCCACCACTGATGTACTCCCAATGTACACACATGCACCAGTGTACACACAAGCAACTGAAATATTGCCATTGAATTGAGTATTAGAATTCATCTGGGTCTAACTTGAGCCTTACGAGAAGCTGCCTTAAAACAAGTCTTCATTCTGGTTTTCCTTTATTCTCTTCATCCTCCTCTCTCTCACTCGCTTGTACTAATTGCTGCCTCAATTCAGACACAGCATGAAATCACAGTTTCTTTTAACACTGGTAAGTTTGCGAAACTATGGCCCATTCTGCACAGCACAAATAAGACATCCTGAGGATGCAAAAAGGGCATCTCGGGGAGGAACTCCATACCGCTTTTCCCCCCCAAGCCATATTTCAGCCCAAGCTGTCTTATTTTGAAGATGCTAAAAGGTGAATTTTCCCCCCCTCAAGTCATTGGCAAGACATCTCCTGCCTGGCTGAGCAGAGCTCAGAAGCTGAGGAGGCGTCTTATTTTTCCTGACCGTTAAGCTCTCTGGTCAATTTCCTTCTCAGCGTTCACCTGACATTTCGTGTGCTGATCAAGGTTTGCTGCCTCCATTTGCTGAAGGTTGCCCCAGGACGTTTGCCCTGCAGGCTCTGATCCTGGGTGTCTTTTCATCCCCCAAAATACATCGTTGTACTCGGCTCGTCCTGCCAATTCTGGCAATATATAGTTTTCCCTTTTAAAAATTTTCATTGACATGCTGCAAAGAAACGCAGACGTGCTATACAGTGGTGGCGAACCTTTGGCACTCCAGATGTTATGGACTGCAATTTCCACCAGCCCCAATTGGCCATGCTGGCAGGGGCTGATGGGAATTGTCGTCCATAACATCTGGAGTGCCAAAGGTTCGCCACCATGGTGCTATGAAAATCTGAGCTGCTTGGAGGACTGGTCTACTGCCCATTGAGAAGCATTGGGTATACCTGTCCTCCGCAGTCCCAATGCTTTTCTATTGGAGGTAGACCAGTCCTCCGAGCAGCGACGATTCTCATTATCTAGCTCTGCTCCACTTTTCTGGGGAAGAGACGATGGAGGGTAAACCTGATGCGTGTATGTGTGTAATGCGCTGTCAAGTTGCACGTAACTTACGGCTGCCCTAAAAGGGGGGCTTTCAAGACAAGTAAGAAGCAAAGGTGGTTTGCCATTGCCTTCTTCTGCAGTCTTCCTTGGGGTTGTCCCTGCCAAATATCAGCTCTGCTTAGCTTCCAAGAAAAGTGGAGCAGAGCTCGATAATGGAAGTAACAGGTGTCAAAGAAAAGTCCTTCTGTTCCAAGCTGAACTGCTAATAACCTTCTGGGCTACACATTTCCTCCTTTTCAACCTTCTCATTTCCGTGTTGCTTCAGGACATTTTTTTTCCCAAAAGAGAGAGAGCCTGGTAGACTTTGTACATTTGAAAGAGATGGAAGCCTGCATCTTTATTTATGACTATGTAAAATCAATGCCGGGTAATAGAAGGCGAAAGTCACTCAGCTAATTACACATGCTTGATGAAAAGAATAACAACAGCCACTGCTGCACCACACGTTAGTCAAGGCATGTAAATTACTGCAGTTATCCTCACATGAAAGAGATATGGGAACACAAGATGGTGCTATGCAGATGAACGCCCTAATTTCCCCTGGTACACATTAACTTGGGGCTCTGTCTTCCAGGGTCGCGATGAATTATGTCTTCGGAACAAGGAAGGCCTTAACAATATAAATTTTGAAGAAATATACAAAACAATCCTAAGCACGCATACTGAAAAGTAAATCCCACCAAGTTAAGTACAACTGTCTGCTGGGTGTGTGTGTAGGGTTGTACCTCTAATCCACCTCCTCGTTTGTGGGCAAAAGTTTGCCAAACATAGATTTAATGTAATCAACTCTGCCTTCTGTTTCTAAAGCCCAACTTTTGTCTACCTGTAAAAGTTAGGCCCTGACCAGGATAAGAACATAAGAACAAGCCAGCTGGATCAGACCAGAGTCCATCCAGTCCAGCACTCTGCTACTCGCAGTGGCCCACCAGGTGCCTTTGGGAGCTCACAGGCAGGAGGTGAAAGCAATGGCCTTCTGCTGCTGCTGCTCCTCAGCACCTGGTCTGCTAAGGCATTTGCAATCTGAGATCAAGGAGGATCAAGATTGGTAGCCATAAATCGACTTCTCCTTCTTCTCCCAGGCTAACCTGATCGCATCAGATCTCAGAAGCTAAGCAGGAGACCATCCAGGGCTGCTATGCAAAGGCAGCCAATGGCAAACCATCTCTGTTAGTCTCTTGCCTTGAAAACCCAATGAGGTCACCATAAGTTGGCTGCGATTTGATGACACTTTACACACTCACGCATAAAAGTTAGACAAGACGCCTTAGAAGAGCATCCATGTGGTTAGAAAGAAGGCTTGCCAAGTCTGAGAAGGGAAATTCCTGAAGATGGCGAGGGGGGGGGGGCTGGCAAAGGCAGGACCTTGGGAGGGTATAATGATACACAGCCAACCCCACAAAACAGTCATTTTCTCCAGGGGAACAGATCTGTGCCATCTGGAGATCCGTTGTAATTCTGGAAGATTTCTGGGTCCCATCTGCAGGTTGGCCACCCTGTTAGAAGCCTCCAATTGGCTGTAGAAGCTAGGAGCCACTGGCAATGCCCTTCCCACACAACACAAATAAAACATTTCCAGGCAGGAAACAAAACATTTCCTCCAAGGAACTTCGCATGGTTTTTGGCCCAAAACATTTTATTTTCTGCCTGAAAACGTTTTATTTGCCTCATGTTCCCAAGCGATTCTTTTTTTGAAAAAGTTTTGAAAGCCGTTTCGGTTCCTACGGGATTGCTTTAAAATGTTTCCTTTGCCTCTCCACAGCCCATGGACCTTCCTCACGGGTGCCATTTCTGTGCTCGTGCCAGCTACTGCACACTGTATTTCTGTCAGTTTGTTGTACACCGCCAGGAGCCCCTCGGGAATAGGGCGGTATAAAAAATCTAAATAAATAAATAAATAATAAATAAATAAATAAATAAATAAATAAATAAATAAATAAATAAATAATATGTATCTCGAGAGTATCGCAGCATGAGACTCTGAAGCCTTATAGCATCAGAGCCACAGAATTTTTAAAAAAGAATCAGAACAACTTCAAAATAGTAGGCAGGAATCCTTTTGAGGGGGTGAGTGCGGACAAATGATGGGTTTTGAAAACATTCTGGAAACATCTGCAAAAAGGTTTTCAGGGGCTTGTGTGGAAAGGGCCAATGTCACCCTCCAGTCTCCAAATGCGTCACACTAAGGATTCAATTCTATACACTCCTATGCACAAGTAAGCTGCACTAAAAATGTGGAACTTGCATCTGAGTAAACATGTATAGGATTTAAGTTTTGTAGTCATCTTGGCCTCTGGCTGCTGGGGCTCAGTCTGCATGACCGACAGAATCATAAAGTTTCCAAAAGAGTGTAGATATTCTCCTTAATGGATTCATTCAAAGAATGATCAGGGCTTGAAGATGACCCCCGCCCACTATGGAATAGTGGCCCGCCGCCCTGAGCCCTTCGGGGGAGGGCGGTTTATAAATATTAATATTAATAATAATAATAATAATAATAATAATAATAATAATAATAATAATAATAATACCTCTAATATCCTAGGTCCTTGAGAAGGACTCGATATTCAGAGATGAATTCCAGACCCTTATGCTGTGTTGTTATGTGTATAATAATAATAATAATAATAATAATAATAATAATAATAATAATAATAATAATAATAATAATAATAATAATAATAATACCTCTAATATCCTAGGTCCTTGAGAAGGACTCGATATTCAGAGATGAATTCCAGACCCTTATGCTGTGTTGTTATGTGTATAATAATAATAATAATAATAATAATAATAATAATAATAATAATAATAATAATAATAATAATAATAATAATAATAATAATAATAATACAATAAAGGCAATTAATACTTGGGCGGTGCCTGTAGTACGCTACACTGCTGGCATAATTAACTGGACACAAGCCAAACTGGACATCCTGGACAGAAAAACAAGGAAAATTATGACCATCAATCGAGCACTGCATCCAAGAAGTGATGTAGACAGACTGTACCTAGCAAGGTCAGAAGGAGGAAGAGGACTGCTCCACATCAAGCAATCAGTAGAGCAAGAGAAAAGAGGCCTGAAAGAATACATCCAAGAAAGTCAAGCGCCAGCATTGAAAGAAGTCCACAAGGCTGAGATGCTGAAAGCCAAAGAATCAAAAGAGTATAGAGTCCAACAGTTTAAAACACGAAAGGAGCAGTGGCTAAACAAGCCACTCCATGGGCAGTACTTTAAGAACATTGAAGGGAAGGTTGACAGCAAGAAAACATGGGAGTGGCTCAGAAGGGGAACTCTAAAGAAAGAAACTGAAGGCCTGATTTTTGCTGCCCAGGAGCAAGAATTACAGACAGATGCAATAAAGACACGAATCGAAAAGTCTTACAATGACCCAAAGTGCCGTCTCTGCAAAGAGGGTGATGAAACCGTGGAGCACATCATCTGCTGTTGTAAGAAAATAGCCCAAACTGACTATCTTGAACGTCACAATAGGCTAGCAGCAATGGTGCACTGGAACCTTTGCAAAAAGTACGGCCTGCCCTGTAGCAAGACCTGGTACAAGCACAAGCCAGAGAAGACCACAGAAAATGAAGAAGCAAAAATACTCTGGGACTTTAGAATACAGACAGACACCTGGCACACAACACCCCAGACATAACAGTGATAGAGAAAAAACATGTTTGGATCATAGATGTTGCTGTGCCAGTTGACAGCAGGGTAGAGGACAAAGAGCTGGAAAAGATCACAAAATACAAGGACCTACAAATTGAAGTTGAACGATTGTGGCAAAAAAGAACAACAGTAATCCCACTAGTAGTCGGTGCTCTAGGTCTAGGAGGAATCCCAAGAAATCTTGAAAAACATCTGGAAAGCCTAAACTTGGACAGAACATCAGTCCACATGCTGCAGAAAGCAGCACTTCTAGGAACTGCACACATTCTATGCAAATACCTCTAATATCCTAGGTCCTTGGGAAGGACTCGATATTCAGAGATGAATGCCAGACACTTGTGCTGTGTTATGTGTATAATAATAATAATAATAGAAATAGAAGCACAGTTTGGATGTCGTAGTAGACAGACAAATGGAGAGCCACTGCTGTGAGTTTACACATTTTAAAGAAGTGTTTGAGTCTGATTTTAGTATCAAAATGAGATTGCACCATCCGTTGAAACGAAGGCAAAGCTTGGAGCTGAGGCATGGTCTGCTCTACTGGTTGTAGACCATGTCTCCTTCCCTCCCCGCCTCCTTCTCCTTCTCTGTCTCTCTGCCTCTGGGATTCCAGAATCTGCAGCAGTGACTTTTTGCTTCCTCCTATGCTCTACGTGTACACTGGTAAGTGAACACTCGTGTTAGTGTACCATGATGTCATAGACATCTCCTCAGTTCCTGATAATTTTTCTAGAATATTTTAAAGACATAAATTCCAAATATAGGAGTACATGGGGCAATACAAAATGTAATGCATTACATCTTCTATCTGATCTAAACCACAGTCACAAATGCATCATTCTTTTGGAGTCTTGTTATATCTTCCAGAAAGATAGTTTGACGAGAAGGATTGGAATCTTAGGCTTGTGAAAGCCTTTCTTAAATTTGAGTTTGTTAAATTTGTAAGGAACTTGGCTCTGGACATAGTTCTTAGTGGGTTCAGCTGTTTAATGGATACAGAATCTGGAACCAAGATAAGGCTAGAAGCAGAAACAATGACCTGCAAACTGAACCACGATGTTGCTGCCACAAGCTAGCTCAGCTGCCACCTCTCTTTTATAGCTAACCTCCCATTCTCTAGTGCAATAACCTCTTGCAGCTGGGTTACTTTAATCTGGTTCCTGTAAAGACTTTGCATCTAATCCCACTCACCCCATAGTTGCTAATCTGCTGCTGCATCTCCTTTGCTGTAAACTAGCATGCAGCCTCCTCCTGGGACTCTGGAGACAGGGGGAGTGATAGGATCCCCTCCAGCTTAATATCAAAGGGCTGAAGAGTCTCAGAGCTAGACCCTGGCTGGGGAATCTCAGAGTTTGGACCAGGATGTATTCCAGCCTGAATGCCTCTGGACCTGGTCCTGCAGGAACTACTGACTGCTCAGGCCCTGAGTTGACAGGCAGTGCCTGGGAATCTGGAACCAAAACTGTCCCCTCCTCTCCATCTGAGCCTTCCTCCCGCCAGCCAGGCTGAGCCACAACACATGATTGCACAGTGGATGATATGCACACCAACACACAAAACTGCCTTGTATTGAATCAGGCCATTAGTCCCTCAAGGCCAGTACTGTCCTCTCAAACTGACAACAGGTCTCTCAGGGTCTCGGGTGGAGGTCCTTCATATGAACCAGGTCATCTCAACTGGGGATTATTGTTGGGGGCTGCATCTAGGACTTCTTGCAGACAAAGCAGATGCTCTAAGATCAAGCCACTGCCCCTCCCCAAGCAAAATACACACTACAAAAAAGGGGCCTATATCTCCACTGCTCTCTTCCACAAAGGGAACAAAGCAATGCCTTGGAACTTCCCATAAAGCAGAGCCTTGGAACTTCTCAGCACTCAGAGAAGCGGGGCACATGTAACAGTACATTTATTGTTCGAATCGAACAAAGATGTTTTATTTTTAAGTGTTCTTTCTTCCAGCATCAGATCCAAGGTAGTTTTCAAAATAATCAGTCAACAAAGCAACTCAATGAAACCCATAAAAATGTAGCACATATCAACATAATATGATACAAAGGAAAGAAGAGCTTGAAAACCACCCAGGAGCAACACAACAACTAGACTGTTAACCAGGTAACAACTGGAAAAGAAAAAAAAATCCAACATTCTCAAAGCCAAACTTTGTCTGAGGCTTAAAAGATAACACAGGAAAAAGATAACACAGGAAATCAGATGGATTTCCAGTGGGAGAGGAAGAGGAAGTATAAACAGGGTGTATCTGCCAAAAAAAAAACACCCTCTACTTAGTTGCCACTCACCCAATCTCAGATGGTGCGGAAACTCAGAGAATCATCCAGAGGTGGGATCCAGCAGGTTCTCACAGGTTCCCGAGAGTAGGTTACTAATTATTTGTGTGTGCCGAGAGGGGGTTACTAATTGGCGATTTTGCCACGTGATTTTTGCCTTAGTTATGCCCCTCCTCTCAGCAGTAGCGCGCAGAACTTGAAGCAGTCTAGCAGAAGGTGCACCGGCGTGCGTGGCAGCCTGCACCTAGGTAGGCGATTCAAGTTTCCCGCCCAAGGATCCGGCGCGAGCCCCTTGGCACCAAGCGTCGCTTGCCACAGCCCCACGCTTCAGGAATGCCCCGCCCCTGGAATGCCTGGCCATGCCCCCGTCGTGCCCTGCCCATCCCCATTGGCGCTACGCCACAGTTTGAATCCCACCACCATGGGAACCTGTTACTAAAAATTTTTGGATCCCACCACTGGAATCATCTCCCAAAGATCACCTTAAAAATTAATGTTCATCAGTAAGATCATGGTTTTAAAGTTTCTGGGCTGACCAGCTGAATGCTTTCCTTGTCTCAACCATCATGTTCATAAACATCCACCAGAGAAACAGGATTTGACTCCCTTGCTTCCATCGTGATAATTTCAGTGTACTGCTTTCCTACTTCGTTCTTATATGAGGGTTAAATGAAGCACTTTTTCTGAAAGTGTGTTTTGGCTCTTAATAGACCCCTTTTCCATAAAGGACCTTTAAATCACCATAGAAATTAGCGCTGCTAAGATACTTTTAAGAACTTGAGACCAGAAAACCATTTAACTTGAGGAGGAGGAGGAGGAGGAGGAGATGGAGGAGGAAGAAGTAGAAAAAGAAATAAAAAGTACCGTACACAAGTTAGGAATCAGCAAGAATGGCCAAAACATATTTTGAAATATTGCTGTCCTACCAGAGAGAAAAGGAAATTAACAGAAGCAGAAAGAATACATGGATAGACAATGCAATCCTACAGGGAGCGACATTCTTCCACATCTATAAACATCAAGCAGATATTGAAAGATCGTAATTATTTAGGATTGCATTGTTAGCCTATATACTCAGACGTCAGTCTCATGGAGCGCTAATTTCTATGGTAAACATACATCAAATTAGGATGTAAGATGCCAAAAATATTAGATTGTTTCACAACAAATTCTAATACAAATCTGGTTCTTAAAAATAAAATGTAATTTATACATAAATCTTAAAGAAAAATTAGCACTGAGCAAAAAAAAAATACTTGGATACCTGTTTTCAGTTCAGTGGGTTACATCTTCTCATATTTTCTACAGGAGATGGAGAAGGCCCCAGTTCTGAAAAGTCTATGCCAATTACCATGGTAGGGTTGCTGATCTCCAGATGTTCATGGAGTACAATTCCCATCAGCCCCTGCCACTATGCTGATTACCATGGTAGGGTTGCTGATCTCCAGATGGCGCCTGGAGATCTCCCAGAATTACAACTGATCTCCAGACTACGGTTCCCCTGGAGAAAATGGCTGCTTTGGAAGGTGGAATCTATGGCACTATACTCTGTTGAAGTCCCCTCCTCCCCCAAGCTCCATTCTCCCCAGGCTCCACCCCCATAATCACCAAGTATTTGTTCAGTCTGGAGTTGGAAACCCTAGATTTTCGGTGGCCAACCTATGGTGCTCCAGATGTTCATGGACTACAATTCCTATCAGCCCCTGCCAGCATGACTATTGGGGCTGATGGGAATAGTCGCCCATGAACATCTGGAGCACCATAGGTTGGCCACCCCTAACCTAGATTATGGAACCCTTACAGCTCAAAACCACAAGGGGAAATGGATGAGATTTTACTTCCTCCCTCTAACATGAATGGAAGAAACGGTTGGATATAATCCATTAAGACATAAGACACAACTGCATATTCATCAATACTGTTGATTGCCATTACACCTTCAGTGAGTAATACTGATTACATGTTCCTATTAGGCATGTCCAACTAACCAAGTGACACAGCAGTTTGTAGCGCAAGGCTAATATCAATTCCCCTTTAGCTGCAATCCAGGGAAAATTAACCTACTTGTATTTCAGGATCCAAATTCATCCTTTTATTTTATGTGTGAATACAATTTTCTCTGATGCAAAAGCTTTAATTTGACAGAATACCAGATCTGAACTTTTGCATTCCAAAATGAAACTCACAAAATACTCGTAGATATATTCTGAATGTGAGTAGATTCAAGTTTCAAAACTGCGCTGTAACTCTGGAACAAACCTGCTGTGAATCTGAAATATTCTCTGAATGTTTAAGTTATGCACCTCTCCAAGGTAAAGTTTTTTGCACAAGAAGGGGCATCCATGCCTTAGACAGCAATCCTTAACAGCTTTGTTCAGAAGAAAATCATATTTTATTCAATGCAGCTACTCACAGGAAAATGCTTCTAGAAATGCTGTCTCACCTTAGTTTAATATGTCATCCATATTTACAGACCAGTAGTGATAATGATGACCTTCATAAAGTGTTATCTGCATCCTACAGGTGTTGTATAAATACTATTTTTGTTAGAAAACAAATGAGTAACTATATAATTCCAGTATGAGGGTGTTTTTTTCCCTCCCAATGTAAAATAAACTATTAATTAAACATGTAGGGAGCAATGCTAAGGAAATCTGCTCAAAAATAAGTCTCATGTTATTCATTTAAGCTTACTCACAGGAAAGTGCTTTAGGACTGCAGCCTTAACCAGCTAAATCACATGAGTACTAGCTGATCATATGTATACAAGACTTTATGATACACAGTTAGTATGACTTTGTTCCAACACTAGGCGGGGAGGAATCATAGTGTTTTGCATGGACTTTAAATGCTGCCATGCATTAGAATTTGCTGAAAACTCTGTCCTTGCAAGATCCACACATAAAAAAGCACAAACCACAGTCCACACTACTCAACAATCAAACCATAGACAAAACTCTGTAATCGGCCTATACAAAACAGTAGTGAAGAGGGAGTGAATCAGTCTTTATGCTTCAATGGGGGAAAGGCTATGCTATCAATCATCTACTTTTCAGCTATCTCCTGGTTAAACTGGTTTCCCAGCTATTTCTTCCACCTGCCCTTCATCAACAAATCAGCTAGATTTTCTTTTAAAGAGGTGTTCTTCCTATGTATGTTTTCATTTTTTTTCCCAACTCAGGTTTGATTTGGTGTCCACTTTATACATACCTCCTTTTCTACAAATTTTCTTGCCGGGTTTTCTGGCACATTCCTTGGATATTCTTTTGACTGAAAAATGAATAGAAGACTAGAAAATAACATGGAGCTCCGTCACACACAGTAGGAGCATGCAATTCCACTAGCTAACTTCAAGATGGCTTCCTTCTTTTTTTTTTGTTAGGTGTGGAAGAGTCCCAACTGCGTTTTATTGATTGATTGATTGCCTACCCATGCAATGGATCGAGATGTTGATGCATCTTTCCCAGAATTCAATGAGTGGGAATGAGAATTAAGTACCAACTTGGACCTAAAAATACACGTGCTGGAGGATAAAATAAATGCATCTAGACAAGAGAAGAAGGAAGGACATAGAAGCTAAGAACCAATGCATACATAGAAAAGCCACATGCATACAAGTGAAAAAGAAAAGGGAGAGCTAGCATGCAGACGAGAAAGCCGTGCTGGCTACCAATACACATGAGTTAAGAGTAAAGAACTTCAAATAGGAATGTAAAAGAAAAGAAAATTCTCTTTGCTTTTCCTGCAAATCACTCACCATCTTCAGTTGGGACATATATATTTAAATATAAGCAGTCTTCATTCTGATCTTGTACGTAAGTCGAAACTATATCCAAGTTATTAGTAAACCAGACAGGAAGCATGACTTCAGGTAACCTGCCCTCTATAATGTTCTGGGGACACACTGGAGCAAACTGGGTAGCATTTTTGATATCTGGCCAGGGAGATGGTGGCTCAGGAGGTTGAAACCGGTGCTCCCCAATGGGCGGGGCGGCATAAGGAACCCCAAGGAACTGGATGACTGGTCCCAAAATTTCATTGTTTAATTCCTTCTTCATCCCTCTGACTTTGCCAAAGCTGGTTGTCACCACTGGGTCAGTATCATCCAGTTTTTGCGACGACACGGTGGCAGCGTGAAGCAAGAAACCAAGTATGCAAAAAGTGAACGTGGCATCCAAACCCATGTGCAACAGGCGCACGAGCATTGCTCTCCACATGCAGTTCAGCCACACGGACCTTGGGAAGGCCATGGTCCCACATCGGTTGTCTCACAATGGCCAACGCAATTTTATTTGTATCCACTTGATGGGGAGGGGGCAGGGGTGAATGAGAATTGTCTTCGAGGGGGCCAGGGAAATGAAATGGATCGAGCCTCCAAAATGTGTGCCCGTCAGAACACCCCCAGACGGCTCTTCACACGACAAGTATCTTCCATGGATTTCATTCTCCTTGTGGCTCGGTCTTCACTCAGCCCTATTTATCAGATGATGTTCTATTGACAATTCTGTTTTCCATAGTAGCAATATTAAGACAGCAGCCATTTGTCGTAGATGCCCCTCTTATAAATCAGTTCCAGTTAGCTGCAGGTCTATATCCTGGAGAAAATGAAAAACAAATCATTAGTATGAAAGAACTAATCTGGACAGAATAATAACTCAATGTTTTACAAATTACGGTGCATGTATTAATAGTTTTTGAAGCCATGCAAGTAAAATACTATAATATGTAGTTGATGGTTCCATGAGATGACAGGCCAGAAAATACAATTGCCAAATTATTTATGATGTCACCTGCCGGGTTTACACACACATCACAGAAATGCAACAGTGAAATTCACATGACTGAACTCATGGTTTCAAAAGCTGGATTAAATATGCATTAATGTTGTATTTTTATTTGTCTCGAAAGGGCTTGCAATCAATTTTAAACTTGTTACCACAGGCCAATTTAATAGGAACCACAAATCAATTATAATTTTATACAACTTTAAAATATGCAGTAAATACAAGATGAACTGCCGATTTCCAGAGAGAGAAAGGAAGAGAGAGAGAGAGAGAGAGAGACCTAGTGACCTGTGGAACATTCTGACATTGTCAAGAAAAGAGGCACTGCTGAATTCTTCCTACATGTAGCTGCCTCAGACCAAGACTGTGGCATCCAAAGCACTTCTAAAGCCACTGAAGTCCACAGATAGTCTCTTAAACCATGATGGTGAAACTTAAGAGAATAAATCCAACATATCTCATGATCGTATTATGCTCATGATCGCATTAACCTCACACACACACATGCACAGAGCTGCAGGACAGGAATCACACCCACCATACCATTACAAATGCACAAATTAGACCTCTGAAAATAGTCCAAAGAGCATCTAATGGTCAACCAATGAAGAATGGAGCCACAAAATATCAGACCTTTTTGGGGACCAGTTTATCATTATTGGGGCTAACATAACTCCTGGCTAGCTTTTATTTTCTCCTCCTTCTGGTAGGGTGTACCTTTTAAACCATCATAGTTGATTCCCACACTCAAGGTATTTCATTTCTTTATAGAAGAAGAGTTTGAATTTATACCCCACCTTTTTCTCCTGTAAGGAGACTCAAGGTGGCTTACAAGCTTCTTTCCCTTATTCTCTCCACAACAGACACCTTGTGCGGTAGGTGGGGCTGAGAGAGTTCTGAAGAGCTATGACTAGCCCAGGGTCACCCAGCAGGAATGTAGGAGTGCAGAAACACATCTGGTTCACCAGATCAGCCTCCGGCACTCAGGTGGAGGAGCGGGGAATTAAACCCAGTTCTTCAGATTAGAATCCACCTGATCTTAACCACTACACCACACTGATTCTCTTATAGAGATGCATTACATTACCACTGCCCCTTCTTGCTTTTCTCCCTCCGGTGAGAAGAAAGCCATGGCTAGCCAATATTGCTTTCCACTGAATAAAGGGGAAGGGAACATTCAGCCTTATTACAGCACTTCAATCTCTGCCTAGCAAGATAGAACTAGTTACTTTCTGCTCCAGAATCATCCATCAAAGGAAGAAGGCAAGATAGTTACTATCTGAACAACTATCTAGCGAATGCTTAGTCATTTTCAACGCACATCTACCAACTTGGAAAGACACAAGTTGTTTGTGATGCAGTGAGGCCTTATCAATATGGAGTGGACAAGATAGTATTTCCTCCCACTCATCCGTGATATTTGAAGCAGCTGGACAATTGAACCCAGTGTGCGGATTCTTCGTAATAAGCTGTACAGTCCATATGACTAACAGTTTACAATATGTCAATTACTCTTATCTCTTCTCGTGCTTTCATGCAGGATTTGTCAAGCCGGTGCTCTTCTCACTCTCCTGTTTCCTGCCAGTCTGGGAATTCTCATTCAAGTATTCATGTTGCTTCCCGAAAGTGGCCACCAGGAAAACAAAGCGAGCGTGATGTAGTGGTTAAGAGTAGGTGGATTCTAACCTGGATAACTGAGTTTGATTCCCCACTCCTCCACCTGAATAGAAGAGGCTTATGTGGTGAACCAGATGTGTTTCTGTACTCCTACATTTCTACTAAGGGACCTGGGCTAGCCACAGTTCTTTGGAACTCTCTCAGCCCCACCTACCTCACAAGGTGTCTGTTGCAGGGAGAGGCACGGAAAGGAGCTTGTAAGCTCCTTTCAGAATGATGTAACTACTTAGGACTGCACTGCAAGGTAGGCATTTATGCAAAGGAATCGGGCTGGTCCTCAGTAGCTGGGGGTTATCAGGAACAGGGATCAGCTTTTGCTCCACTGCTGTCACTTCCATCTCTCTTATATGTTAATGAACATGCAGCTAAACAGACAGAGTTGGGGGAAGCACTAATTTTAACAATGTAAGGAGAGCTGTGCTGGATTAGACCAAAGGCCCCTCTTCTAGTCCAGCATTTTCTTCACACAGTGGCCAGCCAGACACCTCAAGGAAGCCCAGAGGTGTAGCAAAGGGGGAAGCGCCCAGTGCACCAGTGTGTCCTGTGCAGTGGTGGGATCCAAAAATTTTAGTAACAGGCTCCCATGGTGGTGGGATTCAAACTGTGGTGTAGTGCCAATGGGGCTGGGCAGGGCATTCCGGGGGCGTGGTCGGGCATTCCGGGGCGGGGCATTCCTGGGTGGGGTTGTGGCAAGGACGCAGCTGCTGAGCCAGTCCTTGGGCGGGAAACGAATGCACGCAGGCGCAGGCTGCCTCGCACGTCGGTGCACCTCCTGCTAGACTGCTTCAAGTTCTGCACGCTACTGCTGAGAGGAAGGCGTAACTAAGGCAAAATCACGTGGCAAAATCACCAATTAGTAACCCCCTCTCGGCACACACAAATAATTAGTAACCTACTCTCGGGAACCTGTGAGAACCTGCTGGATCCCACCTCTGGTCCTGCGCCCCTGCCCCCCCCCCAGAATGCCCCCACCATACCCCCACAGGGGTGCATGCCTGGTGCGTCGCCCCCACGCTCCCCCTTGGAGTTATGCCTCTGAGGAAGCCCATAAGCAGGAAGACTGAAAACAGCAGCATCATGACAGTGCTCCCGACCACCTTGTTTAAGGAGACATGCTATTTTTGGCACTGGTAAAAAGTAAAGCACAGGGTCATTACTGGCCCATGGGTGACATCATATCATGACATTTACTGGGCAGACTTTGTTTATGGGGTAGTTTGCCATTGCCTTCCAAAGTCACCTGCACTTCACCCCCAGCTAGCTGGGTACTCATTTTACCAACCTTGGAAGGATGGAAGGCCGAGTCAACCTCGAGCCAGCAACTTCAAACTGACTTCTGTCAGGATCAAACTCAGATTGTGAGCAGAGCTTATACTGCAGTACAGCAGATTGCCTCAGGACTCCCTTCAGGCACCGGAGGGAGTAGATATCCATCACAATTAGTAGCCATTGATATTTGTCCGGTCTTTTAAAGCCTTCCAAGTTGGCGGCCATGACCACATCCAGTAGAGGCAAGTTCCACAAATTAACTATAAAGACTGTGTAAATAAATACTTCCTCTTGACTGTTCTGAATCGTTCACCTTTCAGCTTCAGTGAAAGATGCCAGATTCTATAAGAATGTAAGAACTAGCCAGCTGGATCAGAGCAGAGTCCATCTAGTCCAGCACTCTGCTACTTGCAGTGGCCCACCAGGTGCCTTTGGGAGCTCACATGCAGGAGGTGAAAGCAATGGCCTTCTGGTGCTGTTGCTCCCGATCACCAGGTCTGCTAAGGCATTTGCTGTCTCAGATCAAGGAGGATCAAGATTGGTAGCCATAGATTGACTTCTCCTCAATAAATCTGTCCAAGCCCCTTTTAAAGCTATCCAGGTTAGTGGCCATCACCACCTCCTGTGGCAGCATATTCCAAACACCAATCACACGTTGTGTGAAGAAGTGTTTCCTTTTATTAGACTATGAGAGAAGGAGAGAAGTAGTCCACTCTCTCCATGCCATGCATCATTTTATAGACCTCACTTACCTTTTTGCAAGGTCAAATGGTTGTAAGCATTTTAAGCTATCCTCAAAGGGCAGCTGTTTTATTTATTTATTTATTTATTTATTTATTTATTTATTTATTTATTTATTTATTTATTTATTTATTTATTTATTATTCCGATTTCTATACCGCCCCATCCCCAAGGGGCTCCGGGCGGTATACAACAAAATTAATGCAAACAAATTAGAAGGCAAACCATACAATTAAAACAACAACAACCTATAAAAGCTCCAACATTAAAACATACTAAATTACGTTAAAACAGTGGTAATATAATAAAAGGCACCCGGTGAATCCTTTCCTTTAAAACCCTCCCCTAGGGAGTGACCGGACTCCTCCATAGGAGGATGTAATCTTGATGTAATCGAACAGGGGCGCCATACTCAGCGGCTGGTTGCTCCAAAGGCCCGGCGGAACAGCCCCCTTTGAGAGCCAGCATGGTGTAGTGGTTAAGAGCAGGTGCACTGGAGAGCCGGGTTTGATTCCCCGCTCTGCCACTTGAGCTGTGGAGGCTCATCTGGTGAACCAGATTAGCTTGTGTACTCCCCACACATGCCAGCTGGGTGGCCTTGGGCTAGTCACAGCTCTCTCAGCCCCACCCACCTCACAGGGTGTTTGTTTTGGGCGGGGGAAGGAGGTTGTAAGCCCTTTTGATTCTCCTTATAGGAGAGGAAGGGAGGATATAAATCCAAACTCTTCTTCTCCCTCATCATCCTTTTGGTTACTCTTTTCTGTGCCTTTTCAGGCTTTACAACATCCTTTCCCAAGTGTGGTGACTAGAACTGTCTTCAATATTCAAAGTGTAGTCTCACCACAGATTTGTATAAAGGCAATATGATAGAAGCAGTTTTATTCTCTATTCCTGTTCTAATCATGGCCAGCATAGAATTTGCCTTTTTCACGGCAGCTGCACACCGCGTCAACATTTTCATCAAGCTATCCACCACCACCCCAAGGTCTTTTGTGTGGTCTGTCGCTGCCAGCTCAGATCCCATCAGAGCATACGTAAAGTTGGATTTTTTTTGCCTGGATATGCGTCACTTTATGTTTGCTCACATTGAATCTCATTTGCCATTTTAATGCTCATTCCCCCAGATTGAAGATATCGTTCGAGAGATCTTGGCAATCAGTTTTCAGCTTAATCTCTCTAAATAATTTGGGGTCATCTGCAAATCGGTCCACCTCACTACTCACCCCCAATTCCAGGTAATTTATGAACAAGTTGAAAAACTGTGGGGGCAAACTACACACATACTGCATGTTAACTTACAAAATACCCTTGCAGTAAACAAGCCCTTCCTCCATTTGCTGCCTGTCCATCATAATGACTGGCATTTTGCAAGCTAATTATCATTACTGAGATTACAATCTAGAACACAGGCAGTCAATTTTTGCACATCCACTGTCTGGTCTATTAAAAGGGAACGATCAAGAGAATGCATGTGGCGCTTGTCTGTTCCTTACAATGCGAAGCGTTTTTTGTTTCTTTTGCAGGTGACACCAGGCATGAACTTCTAAATTAAAGCGTGGGACAAGGAATGAAAGCCATTAGAAGCTAAACAAAATTGTTCTGATAGGTTGCCCTTCAGCAGCCATCCCGAGATCTAAAATTCTATGTGAGAATTCTAAACTCCATTTTTGTCTCTATGCTAGAATGAAGTAAACCTACCTGGTGCTTTGGGAAACTTTAGTCATCGAGTTGTCGATTCTGGGTTGGGGAATTCCTGGAGATTTGAGGATGAAGCTTGGAGAAGCAGGGTTTGAGGAGGGGAGGGGCCTCAGCATGGTAAAATGCATTACTGTCCACCCCCACTCCCAAAGCTGCCATTATCTCCAGGGGAACTGAACTCTAGTCTGGAGATCAGCTGTAGTACTGGGAGGTCTTGGCACACAACATGTAGCATCCTTTATTACCTGTAATCACATTTCCCAGCCCAATTTCACAATTACAGTTAAGGAAGCTGTGCATTTTAATGAAAAGCATAGCTCATTCAAGAAAGAACTTGCTTTCTGTTGGGAGTGAAGAACTTTGGCCCCTTTCGCACATGCAGAATAAGGCACTTTTAATCCGCTTTTTAATGCACTTTGCAGCTTTGCAGAACAGCAAAATCCACTTGCAAACAATTGTGAAAGTGGATGGAAAGTGCATTGTTCTGCATGTGCAGAAGGGGCCTTTGTGCTGCCTCTGAACCTCAGACTTTAGAAGGGGATGGCTAGGGAGTCAGAGAGATAGAAGGGTCAAGGCACTGGGCATCCTTTCTCTACTGCTCTTACACTATCTCTTTAATGTGTAGATTGCTACTCTCAGGAAAACTTCCTTCCTTCCTACTTCTTCTCACACCTCCTTTCACATGCACACTTCTCCATCTTGTAACCATGACAGCAAGACACAGGTTCAGTACCTCCCGACATCCGGGTGACTTAGGCTAAATTAGGAAATTATATTTACACTATCCTATCCAGAAACAGAGTTCCTACAATAAGTGTAGTACATTAGTTTGAATAGACAAAGGGTTCTGAGTTATTTTTTGTTCCTGGCCCAAACAGAGATTAAATGGGGTTTTGATGTGCACATTAAAGCCTTGTGAACTCTGGTAAATTACTGGATCTAGAATCTGGTTCTTGAGGGATCTAAATTCTTGAATTCCAATACTTTCAGACTGGCATAGTTCTCCTTTTCTTTAAACACTGCCTTTTTTTAAAAAAGAAAAGAAAAGTTAGCAATCCTTTATGAGAATTTATTTTATCATTTCCCTCCACTGCACTTCAGGGGGAATTCAAAAGATGACTCCTTAACTTGCCATCCACCTAGCTTTATAGACTATTAAAAATAAGGTAAGGAGAGGTTTTTTCTTCAACACAAAAGACATGCAAAACAAGATCCAGCTCTCCTGCTGTCCTCTTCAGCTTTTTAGTCTATCTTAGAAAGCAATAAGAAGATAGAGGGAGGGAGGTTTTTTTTGAAAATTTCACTCAGTCCTAATCTCTCTTCTAATTTTAATAATACCTTTGCTGAAAAACTGCATTAAAGTGAGCTTATACTCTTCACTCGTCCTGAATAATCTTTTGACTCCGCTGTGAAACACAAGGATTTCACTGCACACAAAATAAATATTTCATTTTTGCAGTGCATTTGTGTTTAACTTTAGTGGATTCTAAGCAGAGGTGGGATCCAGAAGGTTCTCACAGGTTCCCAAGAATAAGTTACTAATTATTTGTGTGTGCCGAGAAGGGGTTACTAATTGGTGATTTTGCCACATGATTTTTGCCTTAGTTATGCCCCTCCTCTCAGCAGTAGCGCACAGAACTTGAAGCAGTTTAGCAGGAGGTGCACTGGAATGTGTGGCAGCCTGCACCTGCGTGCATTCGTTTCCCGCCCAAGGACCAGCATAGCGGCTGCGTCCTTGCCACAGCCCCGCCCCCGGAATGCCCGGCCATGCCCCCGTCATGCCCCACCCAGCCCCATTGGCGCTACGCCACAGTTTGAATCCCACCACCATGGGAACCTGTTACTAAAATTTTTGGATCCCACCACTGATTCTAAGGTTGCCAGTCCCCTTTGGCCACTGACAGGAAATGGGGGGATAAGGATTGCCAGATCCAAGTTGGGGAACTCCTAGAGATTTGGGAATGGCACCTGGGGAAGACAGGGACCTTAGTGGGCACAATGCCACAGATTCCACCCTTCCAAACATTCATTTTCTCCAGGGGAACTGATTTCTGTAATTTGCAAATGAGCTATTATACTTGGGGATATTTTATTTATTTATTTATTTATTTATTTTGGATTTATTAACCGCTCCACCCTCTGTAGGGTAGAATCGATACCTAGGAGGCTGGTATCCCTAGTTGCTTCCATACCAAAGCCTTTTCGTGCTGTGAAAGGATTGCTTTTCCACAATCAGCTATGATTAGAATGAAATTGGGGTTCCCAATCACACACTTAGCCCTGATCTGGATAGCCCCAGGGTAGCCTGAACTCCTCAGATCTCAGAAACTAAGCAGGGTCAGCCCTGGTGAATATTTGGATGGGCGACCTCTAAGGACACCAGGGCCATGACATAGAGGCAGAGGAGGGATCCAACCAGTTCTCACCACTTCTCTAGAAGTGGTTACTAATTTTTTTCTGAGTGCCAAGAAGGGGTTACTAAAGCAACCTCCCTGCCCAATAGGGACTGGAGGTGCATGTGTGCGGCGGCGCCACTGTTTGAATCCCACCACCATCGGAACCTGTTATTAAAAATTTTGGATCCCGCCACTGCATAGAGGCAAGCAATGGCAAACCATCTCTGAACGTCTCTCACCTTGAATACCCTTCGGGGGTCACCATAAGTCAGATGTGACTTGATGGCACACAAAAAATCACATTTAACAATGTGCTACGTGCCCCTTGAAATCCAGCAACATTTATTCCCAAGGGGAAGACCCCCACTATTATGTTAAACGCCCATTAAAAAAACCCTGCTTCTTCCTGCAATTGTCTCTTTAAATTTCCAGCTTCCTGTTACTTCTTCTGTTCCATGCTTAATTAATCACTTCCTCTTATCACCACTAAATGGTGGTGGGATAAATGGATCTTTAATCAGTATCTGCTGCTGCTGCAGGAAGGAAAGAGAAGTAATTGCTTTTCTCTCCTTTGGCTACGAAATGTGTTCATTTTTTAAAATCTTCATTATCATAATTGTGCAACTGTAGAAAAAAATAAAGTTAAGGAATAGTGTGTGTGTTTTTTCAACAAAGGGAACAGTGGTAAGTAAAGCCTAAGGGGGGAGTGATGAAGGAAACATCCAGACATGTTTAACCACCATGAGTGAGCAAGCAATTAATTAAGCACAGAGAAAGTGAAGCTGCCCGCTCTAACTGAGCAGAGGTAAAGCAGATTTAAGGGATGGAAGCCAAACTGTGCGTGGACAGCTGGCACTCCCAATTGTGTTTTAAGTGAACGGCACCACAAATCACTTTTGGGAAGAAAAAGATGGAACACATATTAACAAAAAGAAAAAAAAAACAGTGGAGAGCAATGGACTTTCACAAGCATCATATCGATTGTCTGTGAAAACCAAGTGAGCCAGGAATGTTTATTCCATAATAAACAGTGAATTTGGAAACACTCTTAAAGAAACTTGTCTACAGTGCCAGCTGGACAACTGCATGGTCAGACGCTCATTCTCATCCATTTCCAGAATTCAAATGTGTTGTAGGGGAAATGGGGTGAAAGGGGAAATGTAAAAGGCTCTTGCCATTCCAGATTTTTGCAATAATCTTGCACATATTCCAAATCTCATCTACTCCCAGCAGGAAGAAGAAGAGAAGAAGAGTTTTGGATTTATATCCCTCCCCCTTTCTCTCCTGTGGGAGACTCAAAGGGGCTTACAATCTCCTTGCCCTTCCCCCCTCACAACAAACACCCTATGAGGTGGGTGGGGCTGAGAGAGCTCCAAAAAGCTGTGACTAGCCCAAGGTCACCCAGCTGGCATGTGTGGGAATGCAAAGGCTAATCTGAATTCCCTAGATAAGCCTCCACAGCTCAAGCGGTAGAGCGGGGAATCAAACTGAGTTCCTCCAGATAGAATGCACCTGCTCTTAACCACTACACTGCGTAGAGATCCTTTCTCATGATGAAACTTTACATCAACTGCAACAACCACAGATGTGTGGGACCCATACCAACTGCCCCAATCACACATTTTCTGGATCCACCAGCTTTCAGATATGAAATGGAATCACCACAATGAAATCAAGCTACCCTGCTACAAAATGCAAGCACGTGGAAGGCATCCAAGATTAAACCTAAGGTAGAACTTGTTAGTAAAGGACTGACATTCTGCAGGTTGAACTAAGCCAGGGGTAGGGAACCTGCAGCTCTCCAGATGTTCAGGAACTACAATTCCCATCAGCCCCTGCCAGCATGGCCAATTGGCCATGCTGGCAGGGGCTGATGGAACCAGGTTGTGGTCCCTAGTATCTGATAATTCCCCTAAACTAAACAGGTAGCCTGTGGCCCACGCTTGGGGTTATTGTCAGAATGAAGCAAACAAATTTTAACTGGTGACATGATGCAGAAAGGAACACATTCTGCTTCTTCACAAGGAACTGAAGTTGCCTATCCCAGGATCCACCAACCAGGTGTCTATCTTCACCCTGATTTTATCTCAAGAGACCTTTAAATATTATGGTTTTACTACCTTTCTTCCCCACATCTGTTAGTTATTACATTTTGCTAGTTCTAAAATGAAATTCTATGCACTACTGATGCATGGGCAATGTTGGATTACAGCATTCTGTTATTTTTAATTACTTTGCCTTAAACACCATACACTTTTGTGAGGGAGAGGGGAGACACCTCTCATTGGAGAGCTAGTGTGTTGTCATGGTTAGTGTTGGAGTTGGATCCAATAGACTGAGGTACAAATCCCCACTGCAGAGTAGACCTAGGTTCGACATGGTTCCTTTAACTGGTACTGACCTAGGGTCGACTCTCGTCACTCCCCACAGCAACTGAGTTCAACTGGAACCAAGCTCAGAGGGCAGGATCATCTTCAGTACCTCTTTTGCTCCTCGTTCCCGATTGGCTCTTGTTTCACAGCAGGAAACGTGAGCATGCATCCTTTTTTTTCGTTTTTATACGTCGCAGCTATGTAGAATTGGTGCCAAAACATAGATTTAACTACTAAGACCATGGTCGCATCATCGTAGCTTCGAAAATAGCAGTTAAAATAAAAAAGGTGTGCTTTTCCTGCCGCGACTCTGCACATGCCCAAAACACAGCTCTTGATTGGCTGAACGGGAGAGTCGCAATGGACGATTCCCCACTGTCTAGCTTCCAACTGAGTTCGACCTAGGTTCGGGGAAAAAGCGGTACCTCAGAACTGGAATCAGAAATTCCAGTTCTGAGGGGGGCAAAACTGAAACGAACCCAGTTCAAACTCAGTGGCAGTGGAAAGTTGCTGGGTCGAACCTAGGTCGACTCTGCCAGTGGGGAATCACCCTCTGTCACTCCCTCTCAGCCTGATTACCTCACAAGGTTTGTGTGTGGGTAAAATGGAGGAGAGAAGACCAGTGTAAGCCATATTGAGTACCTATTGAGGAGTATAAATGAAGTAAATACATTTATAATTCTGAGCACACAAGGACATAAGCAACATCCACAGCCATTTTCCATGTGGAGTTCAAGGGGGGGCAGTTATGAGGGAGGAGACAGTCTGCCAAATGCACCCCCATATGATCCATTCAGGTGGCATCCAGCGATTCAGCCCCCTCAAGCTCCACCCTTGTTATGCCACTGAATTTAATTCCTTCACCTATCCAACTGCGTCACTCACCCAAGAGTGAATTTAACTCCTTCACCTATCCAACTGCATCACTCACTCAAGAAAGCCTCCATCCCAACTGCTAGGCACACCAGAGACAACATCCCTGTTCAATATGAACTTAAATTACCACTTTCCAAATAAGCAGAGAGGCGCGTGAAGGAGGACCAAGTACATATGATGTTGTATTTCCATGACTGCAAAACCAGATTTGTTATGCGGCCCCAAAGATTGTTTGCATTGTTTTCAATTGTGTAATCCACCTTGATTCTCATTACTATGGATGGTGTAAAATGCATAAATATTTACAATGGAGCTAATTGGGTTGGGCCATGGTGATCTGGTCAAAAACCTAGGGAGGGGGAATTCTTCCCATCATGCAATTTCCAAGATGGGAAATGACTGTATACATTGCTTGTTCCCCAAGTGCACAAGAGGAACAGGTAGCTATATTTTGCCTGTTTTTTTAAGTTCACAGAAAGCAGGATATGATAGAGCAACAGAAAGTGAAAAATCTGCTTAACTTAAATCATATTACACAGGACAGTTACCCGACATAATTTAAATAGGATGGTGGTTTGTCTTTTCCATTGTAAAAAAGAAAACAAGGAAAACAACAGAGGGGAGGTGTTCAGAGGCAGAGAAATGGCAAGCAAAGGGACTGCTCAACCTTTTTGGGCCATTCCCCACCCCCCAGGAAAAAAAATTCTATCTCCCCCAGCTCCAAAGAAGCTGTTTCAGGTACTTACAATTGAATGCAGGAGTGCAGCTCTTCCAGCCAATCAGAAACCTTCTGTCTGAGCTGGACCACCTCTAGAGACCATTGTGTTCAAATGTAAAAGATGTCTATGATAGACTTTGAACCAGAATGGAACCCTCGCATGAGCCAACTATTTCTTATACAGTTTATGTTCTACAGCTCATGTCCATTAGTTGAACAACATACATGCATTTTTCGTTAGCTACTGGGAAAGGACCATAAAAAGTCTACTATTTGTTTAATCTACAGTAAAAGGTTTAAAATTACAGTCATTTAGCTCCATTTGGAGTATTTTTCTAAAACGGAAAGTACTTAGACTACTCTGTCACCGCTTATTCCCAATTCACCCACCGCACACACACAAACAAGGGCCCCCTATCTGTTCTGGTGCATATATAAACAACCATAAAAACTAAGGAAGTGTTTCTTCCTCCTTGTGTACTTGCACAAAGGTCCAAATAAATTCTGAGCCAGATCATGGGTTGGGAAGCAAAGTCTGGGTGAGAAGATATGGAAAATGTATTCAGGCAGAGGGTTGTGTGTAGATGAAAATATAATGGGCCGCTGAACTTTATGTAAATCTCCCTGCATATGGCAGCATGCACAGTGGGAGGGATTGTGTGCTTTTGGAAATTTGAACCTGTCTCACTATAAACCATGTACCCTTGTCATCCCAAATTCATCCTATGCTCAACTTATAGTGAGCTTACCTCCTCCAAACATCTGTGACTGCCCCCTTAGCAGAAGCAGTGGCATAGTGGTTAAGAGTAGGTATACTCTAATCTGAAGGAACCGGGTTTGATTCAACGCTCTGCCGCCTGTGGAGGCTTATCTGGGTAATTCAGATTAGCCTGTACATGCCAACACACGTCAGCTGGGTGATCCCAGGCTAGTCACAGTTCTTCTGAGCTCTCTCAGCGCCACCTACCTCATAGGGTGTTTATTGTGAGGGGGAAGGGTAAGGAGTTTGTGGTCGATTCCACACTTGGGTTATCGACATAAGTTCGAGCTGCGTTCAACCTAAGTGCTCCGCACAACCACTGGGATCGACATGGTTTTGTACCAGCTTTGCCCCGTGTAACGGTCAAATTTCCAACTCCAGTTGGGAACTACTACTTTTTCAGGGAACCACTCTCAAACTCAGCTCGATTTACTCCAGTAAAGTGCGGAATCTCTGGTGCCAAAAGTCCCCCATTCAGCCCATCACAGCTGAGTGTTTCGGGCATGCGTACAACTGGCCAATCAAAAAACGCCACCTTCATCCCTCCATTCCTATGGCAGGTTTTTCTATAACGTGTGTGGGGATAGACAGAACATGGCCGTAGAACAGTAGCCAATCGGAACGGAGCGGCGAAGAGGCACAGGATGATTCCACCCTCCGAGCTGGGATCAAGCTGGTTGCAGTGGGGAACAACAATGGCTTCGACCTAGGTTAGTACCCTTCTCAGGGAACTGGGTCGAACCTATTTTACTCGTGTGCGGAATCGCCCTGTAAGCCCCTTTGAGTCTCCTATAGGAGAGAAAGGGGGGATATAAATCCAACTCTGCTTCTTCTTCTTCTTCCCTATTATAGTCCCCTTTAGGAGACAACTAGGGTTGCCACCCTCCAGGTGACACCTGGAGACATCCCAATATTACAACTGATCTCCAGATGACCAAGATCAATTCCCCTGGAGAAAATGGCTGCTTTGGAGGATGGACATTATGAGGTATCTTCTCCCCAAACTCTGTCCCACCCAGGCCCTACCTCCCAAATCTCCAGGTATTTTCCATCCCACAACTGGCAACCCTAGACCCAATATATCTAAAATTCTTTGTAGGATCTGCTGGGGTTATCAAGTCCTTGGGGGAAAATTACTGGAGATTTGGTGGGTGGAGCTTGGGGAAGGGGGGAAGTCAAGCAGCAATTTGGTGCCTTCCAAAATTGCCATAGTCTCCAAAGTAACTGATCTTTATGGTCTGAAAATCAGTCATAATTCTGGGGGAATTTCTTATAGCCTGAGGATAGTTTTAGACTGCTAAATATTTTAGGGTTGGGCTTTTATGATGTACTCATTTTATAATGATTTCATGTGGTTTTGTTGTTTTATTATCTTGTTTTACTTTGTCAGCCACCTCGAGTAGGACTTTAGAGTCAGCATGTTTTTTAAAATAATGTCTTTGGGGAGAAAATCTGCCCTCCATACTTCTACTCAGAGACTCCCTGACCTGTCCTCTAATGAGTCAATTTCTGGGGGGGGGGTGTGTGTTAAAAGTCAACTAAATAAGAAATTATACCTATTTACTAATGTTTATTCATGTCTGAGTAATTTTTCTCATTTATTTTCATTAAATACTTTTTGTAAAGAATACAGTAAAATAGTGACAGAAAATGAATTGGCTTAATGTAGAAATTAATCATTACTAAATAAAAGCCCAGTCTCTTTCTTACTAAGATGTTCTCTGAGTAACTTTTTTATTTTTAAACTTGGTGCAAGGGAACAAAACAACAGTATAATGTACAGTGTCCCTTTTTATCCAGGCATGCCTTAAGAACATAAGAACAAGCCTGCTGGATCAGACCAGAGTCCATCTAGTCCAGCTCTCTGCTACTCGCAGTGGCCCACCAGGTGCCTTTGGGAGCTCACATGCAGGATGTGAAAGCAATGGCCTTCTGCTGCTGCTGCTCCTGAGCACCTGGTCTGCTAAGGCATTTGCAATCTCAGATCAAAGAGGATCAAGTTTGGTAGCCATAAATCGACTTCTCCTCCATAAATCTGTCCAAGCCCCTTTTAAAGCTATCCAGGTTAGTGGCCATCACCACTTCCTGTGGCAACTTATTCCAAACACCATCACCACTTCCTGTGGCAACTTATTCCGAACACCAATCACACGTTGCGTGAAGAAGTGTTTCCTTTTATTAGTCCTAATTCTTCCCCCCATGCCTTTGCACTACCAGTGTCACAATTGTGGTCTCCTTTGTATTGAGTGTACACTCTGTTCAGATTTGATTCTTGTTGTTTCCTTCTTTTCAGCAGTCACCTAACCTTTAGATCAGAGAGTCCCCATAGTTCCTGAAAGCTGTGAAAGTGCAACTTTCCATCTCCCATCACAGGGAAAGTGAATGCAATCAGCATATATTTAGCTTTCTTTGGGTTTTCTTGGTCCTCCCTGCCTTCCCACATCTAACTCACAGCAGTTCCACCCATTCTTTGGGCCACCATTTCAGAAGGACCAGAAAGGTTGGGGGGAAAACGCGGAGCAAAGTTCCACCAGAACACGGGTTTTATACCATGGTTATCCCACATTTATTGACCTGTGCCGTCTGAGTTTGGCAGGCTGGGTCCAGCTTCAAACTGTAGGCTTCAGAGGTGGACCCTGTAATGGAAAACTAGATCTGGCTGAGCTCAGCCTTGAACTGAGGTTGTGAGGGGGGAGGGGGAGGCACAGCTCAATGCTTGCCCTGGGCACCACCTTTACAACATATGCCCCTGCTAACAAACTGAGTTTGTTAAAGAGGCAAACAACCCAACTCTTGTGTGTTCACTCACCCTCCTGTTTAGAACACAGAATGAAGACTTCCTGGTTTGAAAGCAGTTTGTAGTGATGCCAGAATTGAAAACTTGATATGGTATGCATGTACAAACCAGTATGAAACTGTGGTTTAGAATCTTTAATGTGGTAAAGGGACTAGTTCCACCAGCACAAGAAAACTGCGGTTTCATTCAAAGCAAGAAGTCTTTGAGTGACAAGGAAGTCTTCCTCCCTCAGCAAGGAGCATACGAGACGAAGGATTTCCTTGTTTCTTCTCATCAAAAATAAATTGGGATTTTGCCACCCAAGTTTCACACTGAGACACATAATAAAGGGTGTACATGTAGTACAGTCATTTCATTTTCAAAAGCATCTTTTATTAAAACGTCATTCCCATTTATTTTAAAGAATTCTGTTGGTTACCAACAGTAATTATTCAAATCGCTAGATGATTCTTAATTGTTGCCATTTTCTAACATGCTGCATGAATGTGACATTTTGCCTAGTTAGGAGCTAGCAAAACTGTGATTTCCCCCATAATACGAAGAATGGATAACTCTTGTCACTTAAGTGCAAAGTTTTAGACAGCTAAGTAATACAGATTTAAATTAAAAATGACAGATGCACTCTGATATAATGTGCTGGAATATAATGGGTACTGAAGTGAATGTTTATTCCTTTTAGCAGTTTGTAGTTAACTCTTAAAGGTTCCTAGCCAATTTTCAGATTTGTAACTGTGTGACAACCTGCAATGCAGTGTGGATCGGTGTGTATATAGAAATAATGCTCCTGGACATAAAAATAGGGAGAGTGATATTGAAATATAAACAGGCTTTATTCTGTTTTAATAGCCTCTATGGGAAAGGAAGAAATATTTCCATGATAGACTGGAATTTTTGTAAACACTTCACTAAGGAAGTATGTGATTTTTTTTATGTTTTCTGTTTTTGTTTTTTGCATTTCTGCTAATTTTCATGCCCCATTGAAAGGAATGTTTTCATACTGCCTATTTCCTTTGCCATTTTCATCCCCCCACCTGTATTATGTGTCATTTTTATGCAATTAACAAAAAGGGGTTACTTTTCACAACAGTATTTTTAATCAAATGTTGTTGCCAGAAAAAAATGATCCCTGTAGTTTCATCTTGAGCATAGTCATAAAAGAAATTTGAACTTTTGAATCAAATCAGAGTTGTTTAAAAAAACTGATAACATAAGAACATAAGAACTAGCCTGCTGGATCAGACCAGAGTCCGTCTAGTCCAGCTCTCTGCTACTCACAGTGGCCCACCAGGTGCCTTTGGGAGCTCACATGCAGGAGGTGAAAGCAATGGCCTTCTGCTGCTGCTGCTCCTGAGCACTTGGTCTGCTAAGGCATTTGCAATCTCAGATCAAGGAGGATCAAGATTGGTAGCCATAGATCGACTTCTCCTCCATAAATCTGTCCAAGCCCTTTTTAAAGCTAACATCTCAGTTTGTTTTACGTAATGCAAGATCCAATTTCTACTGCAGCACAATGTGCATATATGTTATTCCTGACAATCCAAAAATTCACATTTTAAAAAAATATTTTATGTGATATACTTTTATGTGATATACTTTGAAATTCCAAAGTACTCCACAAGTGACAATTATTTTTTTTTAATTTTTGAAAAATATTTATTATTTGCCTTGCCACCTTACAGGAACTCAATGCAAACAAAACACTCACATTACAAACTACCAGCATGGTGTAGTGGTTAAGAGCAGGTGGATTCTAATCTGGAGAACTGGGTTTGATTCCTGATTCCTCCACTCGAGCGGCAGAGGCTTATCTGGTGAACCAGATGCGTTTCCACACTCCTACATTCCTGCTGGGTGACCTTGGCCTAGCCACAGTTCTCTCAGAATGCTCTCATTCCCACCTGCCTCACAAGGTGTCTGTTGTGGGGAGAAGAAGGGAAAGGAGCTTGTAAGCCACCTTGAGTCTCCTTACAGGAGGAAAAGATGGGATATAAATCCAAAATCATCATCATCATCATCATCATCATCATCATCATCTTCTTCTTCTTCTACTTCTTCTTCTAAAACTACTGGTAGACAAAAGAACTGAAACTAATCAAATCAAATGCCTTCGTGAATGAAACGTTCTTAACTGCCTCCAAAAGGTCAAGAGTGAGGGCGATAGGCGCACCTCCATGAGGAGAAGCTGCCATGATTTTGGGGCTGCCACTGGAAAGGCCCTGTTTTATGTACTTATCAGACAAGTTTCTTTGATCAATGAGACAGTCAATAGGGCCTCTCAAGGGTATCTTGCTGTCCAACCAGGAACATATGGGAGAAGCAACTCTTTCCAATACCTCGGCTCTGTCCTAACCCATACAGGTCAAAACCAACATCTTCAGTTGCACTCAAGATTGGATTAGAAACTAGCAACAGCAGCGTACTGGCCTAGCTGCAGCTTCCGAATACACTTCAGGGGTGGTTCCAAGTAGAACATATTGCAATAGTCCCATCTAGATGTAACTAAGGCATGGATCACTGTGACTAGGTCAGATGACTGTCAGTAGTATTTAAAGCACTTAAATAAATAATTCACATCATTGGGGTGCTGTGTGGTTTCCGGGCTGTATGGCCGTGTTCTAGCAGCATTCTCTCCTGACGTTTCGCCTGCATCTGTGGCTGGCATCTTCAGAGGATCTGATGGATGCCAGCCACAGATGGATGCCAGCCACAGATGCAGGCGAAACGTCAGGAGAGAATGCTGCTAGAACACGGCCATACAGCCTGGAAACCACACAGCACCCAAGTGATTCCGGCCGTGAAAGCCTTCGACAATACAATGCACGTCATGTCAAAAAGGTGAAAAAAGCTATTCGACAGAAAGCAGTAAAAAAAACAAGGAATTCAAGAACGCTATAAAATGTCCACATTGCTTACTGTTAGGGTATCCAACCACCTGGAGAAAAAAAATGTCCCATCCTTATAATAGAGGCTAAATGGGGTGTTATTTAACCAGTGATGTTATTTACCTCCTTGCAATGAAAACATTCAGCTCCCCGTTTCTCCACATTAAGCAGCTATTACAAGAAAAGGACATTTCCCCCCCCTCTGGGCCTGTCTGCTACTAACTGTTTATGCTGCCCTTCCTTATTCCAGACAGAGTCCGCATTACAGATTTAAACCAGTTCGATTGCAATGGCTTTCCCAAAAGAAGCCTGGAAACTGTAAATACAGAGGTAGGGAGAAATGTGTGCTATAGATCCATAGCTCCACCTGGAACTGAATTCCTAAGATGCTTTTGGGTTAGGAAGAAGTATGATTGCAATTTGGGGAGGGTGGTGGTGGAGAGAATCATGGTTGCAGCATGAGGGTATGCTGCTGACATAAGTCAACACAAGAGGCAACTGTGACACCTTGTGAGGCAAACATGCCAGCAAGCAGGTGCCACACAGTTTCACAGCACCCTGACACAGAAGCTGCTACTGTGCTGGCACTCCTCTGCATCAGGAACCTGTAGGGCGGGGGCATTCTGGGGCATTCCTGGGACTTGGGCTGACTTCCAGCCAGGGAATATCTCCTATGCCAGCCAGCAACTTATGCCATCAGAAGAGCAGGCCCAGTGAGTCTGGGGTTTTTGCTGAATAACTGAATTTTCGTGTCTTCTCCAAACCTTTCCATTCCTCTTTGGAAGTGGCTCAGGTACGCTGTCCCTAGCAGCTGTGAAACTGCGCCCTACACCTCATGGATTGCACTGTAAAGGTATTAATTATTGCTGAGGATACAGCTACTGCGAACCTGCACCTTATGCTCAAGATTTCTTCTATACGCTTTTTGATTCCCCATCTGTAGCTGTAACTTAACTCGCCTGTACGCTCCAAAATGAATTTCAAGCTCAGCTTGTCTTTCTTAATTAAAACTTTCTTTTAACTGCCTGTGATAGAAGTATTATTAAAACTCATTAGTCCCATTCACTCGACTGTCATTTCTGGCTTTCCATTAATATAAATGCATCTCTTTCAAAACTTCCCAAATGCTTTATTTAGAAGGAAAATGAAATAACAAATGTGAGACCACAGAACATTTTTATGAGTTTCAGGAAGAGAAAGTGCCTAAGAAACCCAGAAGGTTTCATGCAAGAAGAAAAAGCATTACAGCCAAAGCTAACACGCTGACAAGTCTTGGATCTATAAAGTCTGCCATGATGACAGTGGTAAAATGTTTTGCCTGTAGACTGGGGGATTTTTCCTCTGTCACATGAATATAAAAACAGGTGCAGCAGAGACTGTATTTGTTATTGCAAAGAGAAATAAAATTCAAAAAGTACCCCCAAAGCTGTTCTACAAAATATCGGCAATGATTTACTATTTCCTGTTGAATTCATGTTTAGATCCTATTTTCCATTCAGCTACCTTAGTTTTCTAGTTCATTTCGTTCTTGGGTGACCAAAAATCCTGTTTTAATCTCAGATGTCCATTATTCTTACAGTTTGCAATGCTTACAGAAAGAGCTCGGGTACTGCCTTTTGGTGCCTTGGGAATTTCAAGGTGGCTGCTGATAAATGATAACAAATCTACTTTGTGGCAAAGCAGTTGCTGTTTTACAGTGAGCTGATGCTTCATTTAGTATAATAGCTACAAGGCTGAGTTTGGAAGCCTCTAATAAATGGCCATAAGGAATCCTCAACCCACTCCTCTGCAAAATGTGAGGAATGTTTGCTTACTAACTTAAGGCCATTGGGAAGATGACCGTCACAATGCATGAAACACTTTGGCCATTTGGGAATGTGGAACAGGATTGTTATTGTTCAGATTGTGGCTTTCAGCTTCCATATCACCTGTTTTTTTTCCAGCATTGTAAATAAATCTTAGCCACCACCCACTCTGCCAAGGTACAACTATGGCCCTTTCCGCACAGGCCAATTAAACAGGGGTAACCCAGGTAAAAACCCCAGGTTGGAGGGGAACTTAACACAGATCCCGATCCTAACACAGATCCACTCCACATTTCCCCCCCACTCGTTTTTTTTCAAGAATTGCATTATATGCGATTCTTCCTCCATTTTAACGCACCTTGCAGCCACGGCTGCAATCCCCCCCACCCGGTTTTTTTCAAGAATTGCATTATATGCGATTCTTCCATTTTAACGCACCTTGCAGCCACCCCAATCACCCCATCACCTCCGAATGTCTCCTGCATTGAAATTCCCTTTCTACCACCACACTGTGGTAGTTCTTGACTTCTTTCACAGAAGCTTACTCTCCCTGCCAGAGGTACCAACGTTGCATTAGTTTTAGGCCACCAGAGACGTGACATTTTCCTTTTGTTTGGGCCCTATTGTGTGGCTTGACCAGGGAGGAAATAATATGGATGTTAGATAACTTGAGCACTAAGAGGAGGAGGAGGAGGAGGAAGAGGAAGAGAAGGAATTTGGATTTATATCCTCCCATATCCCCCCTTTCTCTCCTGTAAGGAGAGCGCTGGTCATTTAAAGAATGCTGGCTGTTGATGTATGAGAGAGACCTATACTCACCCACACAGAATTAGCAAAAGAAAACCTCAGAGCTTAAATGTTTAGTGAGTCAGACAGCGGCAGGAGCTGAATTCAAGTCATTTTTTTTTTGATTACGGATCTGGAAAAATACAACTTTAATGTAAAAGCTAATAATAAAGGGCTTTTTTGGAAAAAAAATATAATGGGCATTATCACTAGGTGAGCTGTGGGAATAAATTCATTCTGGTGCACAGCGTATACACCATAAATCTCAAGCAATATAAAAGCCAAAAGGCTTTGGCTCGTCCATTAACCTAGCTCACATCTACCGCCAAACTATTCTTCTACAAATTTTTTTTATCCTGCCCATCTCCCAAAGAGTCCCCAACAGCCAATATGGTGACTTTCTTCTCCCTTCTCAAGGGCCCTTCAAGGCAACTTAGGATAAGAGAGAATGACAAACAGGGATTTGAACTATGTTCTCTCAGGTCTTTTGTGTATTCTGCATGGGGTAAACATAACGGGTGTAGGACGTGATAAAAACCACCGGGGGGGGGGGACTTCACACAGATCCAGTCCCCCCAAACATGTCTGCCTTCTTTTATTTGCCTCAACCCGGGATTTTTGAAAATCGCTAAATCAGCAATCTTTTTGCAAAATTCTGACTTGGAGCTGGTTCCGCACAACCAGCCAAGTCCCCTGCTTTTATTTCCCTCCCTTCCACCACGTCATTCACAGTCAGGGAGAATCCCCCCTGCCATTCTTTCCGTTGCAAGGAAGCTCCTTTTTCTTTCCTTTTAAAATGTTTGTGTGTGTTGCACATGCGCAGCTACGCAGGTGCAGCTGATCAGATTGTGGGACAATCGGCACGGCTGGGACGATCGGCATTTCTGTGTGCCTGCGCAGCTACGCATGTGTTGCAGGAATTTTTTTAAAAAAAGAGAAGTGTCTTCATGCGAAGGTGCAAAAGCATCCTGGATTGTTTCCATAGGTTCCAATCGTTGCCTGCATGGCATGAATGTGAACAGGAAAAAGGAAAACAGGTTCCTTTATATTGACTGCATCCTGTTATACATTGGCTGTGCGGAACTGATCTTTGTCTGATACTCTAACCACTAAGCAACATTGTCTGTTAAATATGGTATTGCACTATGGAAATGAGTCAGTGACAGATAACTGCATAAGGATGAAGTGTCGTAGGAGGTTAAGAGCTCGAGTATCTAATCTGGAGGAACTGGGTTTGATTCTCTGCTCTGCTGCCTGAGCTGTGGAGGCTTATCTGGGGAATTCAGATTAGCCTGTACACTCCCACACATGCCAGCTGGGTGACCTTGGGCTAGTCACAGCTTTTCGGAGCTCTCTCACCCCCACCTACCTCACAGGGTGTTTGTTGTGAGGGGGGAAGGGAAAGGAGATCGTAAGCCCCTTTGAGTCTCCTACAGGAGAGAAAGGGGGGATATAAATCCAAACTACTACTCCTCTTCCTATCATAGAACCTTGAGTGACAGGAGGTTTGAAAAGAAAAAAACCCTCAGAATTATACAAGTGGCAGCTGAGAGAGACCTTTAAGAAACTGACACTTGATAACTGCCTGCTGGTGCCAGCAATTGAGTTTGGCAGCTACAGTGAGAAGAATACAATTGTTTAGGACATAGGTGTCCAACTTGTGGCCCCCCAGATGCTATGGACTACAGTTCCCATCATCATGATGGGAACTGTAGTCCATGACATCTGGAGGGTTGCGAGTTGGACACCTGTGGTTTAGGACCAAAAAGAATCCTTTGTGTGATGGAAGTGATTTGAGTGTCCTTCCCTAAAGGAAATAGCTTCAAAGTAAAGTGGTTGATCCCTACCAGCTTTAAGGAAGAAAATTGGGGAAAATTCTGTCTTTATTCCTAATTCCTCCAGTTTAGAATTTATTGTTTCGAGAAGCTAATGTTTATTCAACTAAGCAGTGACTGCCAAATGAAATCTATCTCAATTTATACCCAAAGTATCAACTCCTGTCTGTGAAATACATCAGATACATCTTGATTACAAAATATCCATTGTGTATAAATATCAATTTCCTGGTTCCTGTTATTTGTTACCAGTCAAATTTATTTTCTGAAACCTCCTTGCTAACCTGACTTTTCCATTTCCCACAAAAAGGATAAATAAAATCCATTCTGGGTTTTATTTCAATAAGCCTCTATTGTGCCATACATTTCAGGTGACAACTCATAAGTCTCAGGTTGGTAAGGGAAACACAATTAAAACGAAAGGAGATCCATCGTAGATCCCTATGTTCTTATGCTCCTTTCTTCTACACTTATTCTTAGAGTGAATTAGGGATTCCCCATTTAGCACAAAGCCTGATCTGGACAGCCCCATTTCATCAGATGGGTCTGCCCTGTTTGGTAAATAAGTATAGGCAGCCAGTGGCAAATCACCTCTCTTTGGCCCTTTCCGCATGGGCCAAAAACGACGGCCTGGGGGCGGTAAAAACGCCCCCAGGGCGGCGTCAGGCCGCCCTAAACAACAACCCTTTAAAGGGTTGTTGTTGGGGGGAAAGCGTCTTTCCCCTGGCTGCCCAGTGCTTGAACGCCGCCGGGAATACGCTGTCTCCCTGGCCCGTCGCCACTCACCTTGTCCCCGTCGTCGCCTGCTGGCCGCCGAGAGCCCGCCCACGCTTGTCACTCTGACCCCTGGAGGTCGGAGGGCAGGCGATGAGCGTGAAACAGTAACCAGCAGGCGGCGGCGGCAGTACAATCTCAGTGCGACGGGCTGAAACCAGGCGGCTCCGTCTGGAGCCGCCTGCCGTTTACCGGCCTCTGCTGCGGCAGCTTCGCGCCGCGTGCATCGCGAGCGTGCCGCTCGCCTCCACGCTGGCGCGGAATTCTCTCGCCATGGCGATGGAAGCGATTTCTGAAATCTGTCGCGAGGAAGCTTGGCCTTTGACTCTTTACACCCAGCAAATGTATAGTGGGTTGCAGTCGGGATAAAGTAACCCATTTTCCTGTTTTTGAATTCACATGCATCCATGCAAGCTGCGACTGGAGCCCATGGAAACAATCCAGTTTGCTGTCATGCCTTTGCATGGAGACACACATCTCTCTCTTTTTATTTACTTCCCACCGATGCGTAGCTACGCAGAAATGCACAAATGAATCCCCACAGACATGCTGACATTCCACGATACAACTATCTGCACCTGCGTGGCTACGCAGACGTAATCTGTGAATTTTTTAAAAAGGAAAACAGAGGCAAATAAAACACCTCCTGCCCGGCCGTTCGCTCACAAGTGGCTGCAACCTAGGATTTTCCAAAAGACTCGCAAATAGCACAATTCTTTAAAAAATGGTTTGGGGGAAATAACAGGGGCTATACTAGTTTTAGGGGCAGGTTCTGTGCGAAGTCCCCCCCCCCAATGGTTTTTTTTACCATCCTAAATCCATGTTTATTGGCCAGTGCAGAGTTGCCCTTTGTGTCTTGCCTTGAAAACTCTATGGGGTCCCCATGGGGCAGCTAGCTGCAACTTGATGGTACTTTCCACCATCAGTTTACCACAAGCACAGTTTTGTGTCTTCACTTGCTGGTTTATACTTCTATTCATACCAGAATTGTAAAGCACAGTTTCATGTTTTGCAGGTCTGGACCTTAGATCAGTTTTTTTTTTCTCATATTTTAATACATTTCTGCTGTGTGTTTTTTAGGTTTCAAATCCTGCTATTGTTTCTCTGTTTGGGTAGGTTTTCAGAAGGTATTCCGTAAAAGGATTCAAGTTTATTGGCTGAAGGTTCGAGACCTAACATACAACTGCTAAATTGGCAGTAGTTGCTCAAACTTGTGCATGTGATAGCATTCCAGATGCAAAAAAACCAAGCTGTGAACAGGTAACAAGTTGCATTGCTGTATAGATGGAAGATGATAGAGCTAGACCAGACTAATGGTCCACCTAATTTACCATCCTGTTCCAGACAGCAGCCAAAGAGATATTTTGGAAGATCTATCAGAAAGGCACTGAGGTCACGACCTCCTTTTAGTGTTAACTCCCCTCCCAGCAATTGACATATGGAGGTACACTGCTTCTGAGAATGAAGGATCCATTTAGTCACTGTGGGCTGGATCCTGTGTTTCTGTTCTGCTAATCCTCCATGAATGTAGATGATGCAGTGCAGATAGACTTCACCCTTACTCAGTGCTCTTTAAGCTCGATTGGTGGTACTTCCTCATCCAGCAACTGACATGAGACATGTGCATGCAAGCTTATTTCTGCACATATATCTCCTTCCCTGGATCAGGTTCCAAACCTTCTCTCTTTCTATCCTGGTGTGCCGCCAGATAATCCTAATTAAGTTATACATCTTCCCCCCCCCTTTCCGCCCTACCCAATGGGAACCCGTGCGTTACTTCCGCACACTCATGCCAGAACAGCAGCATGTTGGCTTGATTTAAGGCTTTTAAGAATTCCTTCTTTAATACCTAATCCTTTCCTTCAGCATGAATTGTGACAATACTGGATTGCCATATGAATTGGCAAAGTACTAAACAATAGGACACGGTGCTGTTTACTAGGAAAGATTAGACTGTATTTGCATGGCAGCTTCTTTTTTTCCCCTTTAAAACAGAATGGATATTTCACTCATAGGCCGCTTACGCACAAGGCATCTGCTGCGCAATGGGGGGAAATATGAGTCACCACAAGATTTCTTGTACGGACGTATTTCCTCAAGCCCCGCTTTTACTTTCTATTATCTCTGCGGCAAGCAAAACCACTTCTAGCACGAATTTAATTCTGCTTCACAGCCAGAGCAGGCAGAGTTTCCAGTGAGCACAGCTTTGCCCTAGAGCTCTTCCCTCCACTTACAGCCAGCCCAACCTAGTTTCACCCCCTCACTCTGAGCCCAATTCTGCATGGGAGCAGGGGTCCGGGAGGGGGGTGCCTGGAGGAAGCTTTGTCTCCAGGCATTGTTTGGACTCTGTACGCCTCTGATCAATATACTTGATATCACAGCTCTATCAATATAAATGCAATTTAACAAAGCCCTTTATATGTTGTTGTGCGTTTTCCAGTAGTATTTTCTCCTGACGTTTTGCCTGCAACTGTGACTGTCATCTTCAGAGGATCCCACCTCCAGGCTCATAAGATCCTCTGAAGATGCCAGCCACAGATGCAGGTGAAATGTCAGGAGAAAATACTACTTGAACACAGCCGTACAGCCCGGAAAACCCACAACATCCTAGTGATTCCGGCCATGAAAGCCTTCAACAATACAAAGTCCTTTATCTTGCAATTATGGGTGTGATTAGACCTGCATCTTTAAGAGGAGTTGATGGGTGGAGTTAAGAGAACCAGGAAAAGCTGCAGAGGCCCTCTTAAGACCAGAACACTAGCTTTGGGGCCGGCAGAGAATGGGTCCTTGTGTGTAAACTGAAAAAACACAAGGCGACCCCTCTAAAGGCCACTGTGCATCGAAGAGCCCCTAAAGAGTCCCGAGGTAAGCATTCTATGCATAGAATGCATAGACCATAGTATTTCATAGCAAATCCATGATTAAATATTACTGTAGTTTTACTGACTTGCCACCCCATGCTTTATTCAGTATTAAATAATTTTCTTTTTGTGTGCTCAATGAAAGTATTCCGTGAAAAGGTTTCTTTTTGTGTGTCCAAAGAAAGCCAATCAACAGGGCGTCTGACAAATCAGCCAAATTGCCCTCAGCAGTGAAAGCACTGTCCATTATTCAGAGACCATACATGCTTATGTCGGATAAGGAAACCCAGCATTTTTTTCCCCAGTTATATGCCAACATTGTCTCTTAGAGCTGCTGTTTGTTTCTCCGTCTACTTTGTTCTCTCCTCCTGCTATGTACTGTGGTCTAACAGTGCCCCTTTCTTGTGCCTGCTGAGTCAGTTATGAAATGCACAGCCAGAACAGAATTATCTCCTCATCCTCTTGTAGCATTGGCTACTTCCACATCAGTTGTTCAGACTGGTCTATTTCTGACTTCAAGCCTTCTGGATGATGCCCACCCCCATTTAGAGGTCGGTGCAAAAACCTCAACATAAGACAATTGGATCATCGTTATAGCCCCAGTGTGATGGGGAAAAACACACCACGTTAGCGTCAATTGACTCTCCTGTTTAATCCAATCTATTGTCAACTCTGTTTTTGGTTAATCATTCCACATTGAGGCCAAATGCATCACTCGAACATACTTAATGCTGCTGTCCCCAAATTCATCCTTTTTCATGATCAATACCTAGCACAAAATTACATTCCATATATAAGGATAAAGTGGGTGTGTTTTATTCTTTTCTCCTTGGGACAAGGCTGACTGTGTAGCAGTGCATTGCAATGGCTTTGAGTGTTGGACAAGGATTTGGGAGACACAAGTTTGAATCCTTAAAAGTTATTCTTGTTCTCAAAGAGGGGCACATTTGTCCAGCCGCTGGTGCTACAGAAATGGTGGGTCTTTCAATAAGAACAGTACAGCAGCAACATCTTGTGGATCCTAGGATCTATGAACAAAGATGCCCCTGTGTTTTAGTCTCAACAACTTAGCAAGCATCTCTGTGTGGGGGGGGGGGGGGGGACAAGCATTATGGATTTAAGCAACTGTGCAATTTTATGCAGACTTACTTACTCCACCCTATTGAAAGCTAGTTGTGCACTGGTGCATAAGATGGTGCTGCAACTCACTGAGATGGGCAGTACAATTCATGGGGAGGGACAGTTTCACAGTTGCCAGGGATGGCACCACTGTGGCACAACCATGCCACCTCCAAAGGGGTTTCAGGTAGCATGGAAGAAATCCCCAGTTACCATGAAACCCCCTATGCCGCCCAATGGGCTGTGCCACACCTTTAGCTGGCGTCAGTCTACACCAGCCAAAGGTGGAATAAACTGACTAAAGTCAGCCCCACTTCCCAGAATGCCTAGCAAACCCCCCACCAGAACACAGGTTCATGTGGTGGAAGAGCATTTAGTAACGTGGAGCTGCGTGGTACCTTACTGCCAGCATCTGTGCCCCTCCTGCTGGTGTATTCACAGCACTGGGGCAGGTTATCTGAAGGACTGCCTATTCCCACATAAACCTGCCTGTTTACTAAGACCATCCGGGGAAGGATATCTCTCCATCTCATCTGAATATCTGGGAGGGACCTGGGAGAGAGCCCTGTTGGTGGTCGTGCCCAGACTTCAGAATGCTCTTCCTACACAAGCCCAGCATATTCCTTCCTTGCTCTCCTTCTGCCACTGAAGACATTTTTATTTTGAACAGCTTTCAACATCTAGATCAGCGATTCCCAACCAGGGTTCTGTGGTACCCTGGGGTGCCGTGAGCATGTCCCAGGGGTACCACGGCAATGCTACCAGCCCCCCTCACTTTTGCAGTGTCTTCCACCGGTGCCAGCAAGGATATGGAGCTGGCCCAGGGGGAAGGACCTGCCACAAGGTCAGCTGCCACTTCATGCCCCACAGTGCTTCCCTTCACCCTGGGAGAAGGTGGTAGCGGGGTGGCAGCAAGCAGGGGCACTGGGAGGAGAAGGTGGAGGGATGGCAGGGGTACCATGAGATATGAAGAGTGAGGTCAAGGGTACCGTGACGTCGAAAATGTTGAGAGACACTGATCTAGATCTTAATAAGCAGAGATTTAGGTTTTGTAGGTGTATTTTATTGTAGGCTTGATTTTTTTTATGGTATGGTGTGATTTTATTGTAATGCATTAGGTTTTGTTGTTAGTGGTTTTATTGCATATGTTATAGTACTATATTGTATTCTATTGTATTTTGTAAGCTGCCCTTGAATATGGCTGTTGAAAGGGAGGGCATATATACTTTTAATAAATAATAATCCTAAATGCCCCTTGGTCTAATGTATGGAGATCTCACGTCAACACACCCTCGCCCCAACTCCACAACTCTTTCATCCCCCCCCCCCCCCCCCCCGCCCCCAGTGGACTGTGCTATAAATGGCTTATTGGTGAACAGCTTTCTTCATTAGATAGATGATGATACTGCAAAGTGTAGCTTCTCCTGTATCTAGACATCAATATCTCTTGCAGAGCTCAAGCACACCAATCAAAACAAGTCTCTTTGCAAGACATTAGATACGTTGCAAATTAACAGAGACCAACTTTGCTAAGCTTCTGAGCCAGTTACACTACAGCTGTAATGAAAACAAGTTAGTCCCTACATTTCCTTTAAGGGCATTGTGCCAGACCATGCTCTATTCTGTGTTTCTAAAGAAGAACAGCATGCCAGCCCAGATCAAATGCCACAAGTGAGACTTCCATTTGACTCAGTTCAAATGTGATACTGGTAAATGAAACCAGTTGATGCATTCAAACGTCCGCTCTTGAGTAATCAAAGTGGTAAGGAATTACATGCATGTATTATGTGAACTAGCTCACTGAATCTCAGTATTGAGGGGGGAAGTGTCTCAGATTATAAATACGAAAAGCAGAAAGCATCTTAAAAGACATATTCTCTCCCATGCTCTCATTCACACAAGATAATGCCTTTTTAAAAGGCTGTCTGCTATGATGTATCACCTAAAAAAATTAAAGTATTCATTTTTCTTTACAGATTCGCATATTAACATCACTTCAGATTTAATTGATCATATGAGTCTTATTCAATTCACTAATGTTTAACAAGTGACAGTTCTGTGTACTGTCAAAGGCTTTCATAACCAGAATCAACTGGCTGTTATGGGTTTTCCAGGCTGTGTGGCCGTGGTCTGGTAGTTTTTGCTTTCTAACATTTCACCAGCATCTGTGGCTAGCATGGAGAGAAAAACATCTTATCGTGATATGGCTCTGAAGATGCAAGGGCAAAACATTGAAAGCAAAAACTACCAGACAATGGCCACGTGTCTGGGAAACCCACAACAGCTAAGTTACAGTTCTCTTTTAAACAGAAACTGTCATATATATTAGAATTAAACATGTCATGTTGCATATTGAACATCATTTTAACTATAGTAATTATGGGGGGGGGGGAGTTATGGAAACAAACCAGACTAGGTATAATCAATTGCAATGTCTCCCAAAGAAGCATCAAGGTAGGACTCACCAAACTTTTCTTTAAAGAGAGCTACTTCTGAGCAATGAAAAGAAAAATATTGTGAGCTACCCTCCCTTACCCTGGCTTATTACCAAGTTATGTACAGCCCTAGAAACAGAACATGGACTAAAAGGAGAAGTAGAGATGAAGCTATCAGCTCTACAGTACTGAAGAAACCCTGTTGGAACAAAAGCTTTATTTTTTTTACAAAAGGAAATGCCTACAGCAAATCTTGTCAAGAATTTTTCCTGGGTCTTCAAGATGTATGATCGACTTTGCATCTTAGCTGAAGATCTACTGGTAGCTCGCAAGCTTGGAGATCTCTGCATTAAGGCCTTCAGGCAAGGAGAAGTGTAATGTATTGTCTAAGGCTTTCATGGCTGGATTCAACTGGTTCTGGTAGGTTTTCCGGGCTGTGTGGCTGTGGTCTGGTGGATCTTGTTCCTAACATTTTGCCTGCATCTGTGGCTGGCATCTTCAGAGGTGTATCATCTCTCAATAGTGGCATCTTCAGAGGTGAAGATGCCAGCCAAAGATGCAGGTGAAACGTTAGGAACAAGATCCACCAGACCACGGCAGCACAGCTTGGAAAACCCACCAGAACGCTTCTGTGTTAAAGATCAGATTTCTTATTTGTTTGTTTTTTGACATTGCAAGCTAGCTTAGACATTACAAGTGCATAGGGAATTCATCTTTCTCTTTCTGTGGCACTTTCTGATGCTAACTAAGTCAAACAGAAGCCACGGCACAGCAACAGTTTTGCATGCAGAAGGTCCCGGTTCAATCCCTGGCATCTCCTATTCAAGAAACTCAGACTGTCGGCATCCCAAATGTTCTCTCTCTCTGAGATCATGGAGAACTGTTGCCAGATAAAGCATTGGCTTTCTTGCCACTAAGTCACTTACAGCTTATGGCTATCTTGTGAATTAATGGCCTCCACAATATCCTATTATTAACAGCCTTGCTCAGGTTTTGCAAACTGTCTCAAACAAGGAATCCACTGCCTTCAATCTATCTCCTATCAGGTCTTTCCCTTTTCCTATTGCCTTCAATTTTTTCCTAGCATTATTGTCTTTTCCAGTGAGTTTTGTCTTCTTCACTTCTTATGTAACACCAATTAATATCATAGAGTAGACTGAAGAGAAAAGATGTTCTTGGGCTAATGACTATGAGTGCCCAGCATTCTTACTGGCACCAAAGGGGTGCTAAGTGCCTTCAAGGATCCGCCAATGGATCTGTATGGCCTTCAGGGCAGGTTCTTATAATCACTGTTATTTTAGTGCAGTGATGGCAAACCTTTTGGAGACCGAGTGCCCAAATTGTAACCCAAACCCCACTTATTTATCACAAAGTGCCAACTCAGCAATTTAACCCGAATGCTGAGGTTTTAGTTTAGAAAAAAACAGTTGGTTCCCTCTTCCTCCGCCCCACCCACTCGAGCAGGGGCCAGCCTGCTCTAGCCTCCAGCAAGTCCCACACACACAGCTATGTGCCTCTCTAGCATCTCTGCCTCCTCTGCGCCCCCCCCCCACCTCGGGCAGCAGCCACCTGGAGCACAGGCACCAAGTCCTCCCTGCTCACTGTGGTGCATGCACGTCGTGCTCAGTGGCCCAGGCCAGCCTAGATGTATGTGTGTGTGTGTTAGCGCGTGTGATTTTCCGCCCCCACATGACAAACTCTGTGTGCACATGCCCACAGAGAGGGCTCCGAGTGCCACCTCTGGCACCCGTGCCATAGGTTCGCCATCACTGTTTTAATGTCACATCCTTCTTATTGTTTAGACATTGTAGACTGATGGTGCTAATAAGCAAACATCGTTAAATCTGCCCAATTCTTACTTAAAAGAGTCAGTACCTAAAAACCATGACCCAAGATTTCAACATGGGAGACTGACCATCCAGGATTTCCTTTGCAATGGAAATTTGGAAATGGAGGCCATTTGCAAAGGAGACAGTTGCAGAGAGAGAGAACGCCTGGAAATAGAATGGGGATGTGGGGTGAGACTGTCCTGTCTATTGTGAGTACTCTGCAAATTATCCCCCCCCACTCACTCCTTCTTCCATGTTATCCATCAGGAAGGTTGCTTCTCAAGCCTCCAGGTGAGACTGAAGATCTCCCGCTATTACAACTGATCTCCGGGAGACAGAGATCAGTTCACCTGGAGAAAACGGCTGCTTTGGAAGGTGGGCTCTATGGCATTGCACTCCACTGAAGTTGCTACCCTTCTCAAAGAATTCAGATTGGCCTGTGCACTCCCACACACGCCAGCTGGGTGACCTTGGGCTAGTCACAGCTTTTCGGAGCTCTCTCAGCCCCACCCACCTCCCAGGGTGTTTGTTGTGAGGGGGGAAGGGCAAGGAGATTGTAAGCCCCTTTGAGTCTCCTACAGGAGAGAAAGGGGGGATATGAATCCAAACTCTTCTTCTTCTTCAAACCCCACCCTCCTCTGGCTCCACACTCAAAGTCTCCTGGTATTTCCCAATCCAGAGCTGGCAACCCTATCTGCCTGATACAGTAGAAACTAGTGATCCATCTACCCTAACTCTGTATTCTACAATTAGAAGTGGCTCTTCAACATCTTAAGGTGGAATAGATCAGATCTGCACATGAAGATTAGACTGAGTCCTGTGACAGGAATAAACTTCGTAATTGAAAATGGGGGGGGGGGGATCTGAATTTCCAGATGAAGAATAAAATGTTCAAGTGACATTCAATTGTAATAGCAGCCCAAGTGCTCAAAGCCATGGCCCAGCAGAGATTGGATCCCCCCCGTCTCCACAATCCAAGACCTATATTCTATATACTGTTGACCAATCTAGCTACAATTATCAAGGCAGCCAGATGTTCAAAGGGCTTGAAATGTGGTTTACAATCTGTTCCCGAATAAATGTTTTCTAGTGTGAATTACCTGTGTTTGTTTACAGGGAACAGGCAGCTGTATAAATGCAAAAAAACAATATTATTATTTAGAACAGAATGTCGCTGCTTCGGAAAACATTTGCAGGACGCAACAGGCAAGGTTTCTTGTCGGCACCACAAATGATCGCAAAAGAGGTGACAGCTTACTGTTTGACACTGACGGCAGATGAGGATTGGTGACACTGACTGCATCTTTAAAGCCAGGACCACACTGATGTAAGCTAGAGATTTATTTAATTAAAAAAAAATGTTGAAGTGAAATCTCCTTTTTTCCAAATGTCTGAAAGGGGTTATTAGAGGTTTATTAGGATGACGTTCCCTGAAGCTAAAAGAATTCCAGGTTTGTTTTTTTTGAATTAGCTGTTTAAATAAATCATTTTAACTCAATTGCTGTACAGCCATATGCACCCTTAAAATGATATGAGATAATGCCCTTTCTCCAGATTCTAGGTAAGTTCTAGCTTTTAATTAAAAGTTAATTAATATTAAGTAATCTGACTAATTTTAATTAAACCTTCTGCAAATTGATTTTCTTCCAGCTAAGCACAGATTTTAGGTCCTAGTACCATCTCTCATGAAAAGAGAGAGGGACAGTGTTAAGCACTTAGGTTATCAATATAAAACAATGCATTTCCTTAAAAGTTTCAATCCCCTTGTTTATCAAGACAAAAATAACAAAATTCTAGTCATTTAAAATACAGGCATGTCTGACAGAGTAACAAGACACGTGTTTTTAGAAGTCTGTTTCTTTTACATCAAGAATTAGGATTTAAGCTCGTGAAGGCTGGATTTGTTGTGATTTACAAGCATGGGAGATCAGTAGCTGTGAACCCCCATCCTATGCAGACTTATTCAGAAGTATTGCTGAAGGCGTTACTTCTTACTCAGAAGTAACTGCTAGAGATTTAAAATGGACTTGCTCCCAAGCAAGTGTCCATAAAATTACAGCTTTACAGCCCAATCCTATTTATATTTACTCAGCAGTACATTCAAAGGAACACGTTTCCATGTAAGCGCGCAGTTCCAGTCTTAGATTCCCCCCTTTGATAAGCACATGACTGAGATATCCGTTCTTTTTAAATGATTTTGCAAGGAACCCTTTTTTCAGACCAACAGACTGCGAAACCATTTTAACCTCATGACTTTTAGGCCAGTCTTGTCTTACAGGCATAGAGACCAAAGGGATGGATTCATCACCATAATTAGGATTTCAGCAGCCGGCCCCAGAATTCCTATGCCTCAAAACTGGAAAAATTTAAAAGGCATTCCTTGGGGTCTTCTTGACCTGTTGGTACATTCCTTAGAAGCCTCTGTCCATTTCCCCTTCCTAATTATTCTACAAAGAAGAGGGAAGTGTTGTGTTCTCCCCCATGTGCATATAACATCTGAGCTATTTCACTGGTCTGTACCAAAGAGCATCCCAGCCCATCATCTGTCCAATACATTGGCACCAAATGCTGTGGTATTCCTCCCCTCCCCACGGAGCATTGCAAGGCATTGGGCTGAGGCATCAAGGAGACACCTCTGGCGTTCGACAGCCAACGTGCCCAGAGAAGGGGGTGGGGAATTCAATCTTTCCCCCTGGATAGAAAAGCCACCACCCGGTATTTCACCATGACCAAGGAAAAGATTCCCAGGACCCGGCCTATGCAGATGAAGGGGCGGGGCCCCGGAGAGGGGCGGAGCCGGTGATCGCTAGCCGGGGCAATCCGGGCCAAGGAAGGGGCAGCGCGCCTTGGGGCGCAGAGATGCGTGCACCAGCCCTGCTCCCAACTACAGCCTTTTACTTTGCTACCACAGAAGCGACTGGCAACCATTCATTGGGGGGGGGGGGGGGGAGAAAGAAGCCTCCAATTGCGCTTGGGGTCGGCGGCCAAAACTGCCGCGCCCCTCCCCCGACTGCGTGGAGGACCCCGCCCCATCCCACGGAGGGATCCCAAACGGCGGCGGCGCGTGCATCCATGCTGGAGTGGATGGATGGATACATGCACGCATGCATGCCCCTACAGGCGCGCCTTCTAACGCCGGGTATTTTTAGGGAAGAGCTCCCCCCCCCCCCCGCGCGCCCGGCTGCGGTCAGGGGTTTGCTGGCAGAAAAGTTAGCTGCCTCTGCGCCACGGAGAGCCAGGCACGGAAAGGCCGGCGCCGCAGCAGCACCAGCTGCCCGGTTGTCGTCGTCCCCCCCCCCCCCGGGCGCAGATCCAGCTGGGCTGCCTTTTCCCTCGACCCCCCCTCCCCAATTTAAAGTGGTGACCATCCATTAAGCTGCCAGACTCTCTTCTCCTTCCTAATACCCCCCCCCCCCAACCAGCGCCTGTCAGGCTTTCTCAGGCAGCAACAGAACCCGGTCAAGCCAACCCAATGCCCCCCCCCCCTTTCTAGTCAATTTCAAACACAGAAGAAGGCAGTTTGCGGGGGAGGGAGAGGAAAATCGGGTGTCTCCGTCTCTCTCCGCCACGCAAAGTTGCGGGAGAGCTGGGGGTCTCCCTTAACATCCCCCCCCCCTTTCCCGGTCGCCCTCCGCTCTCATCTCCGCACACGCAGGGCCAATGTTTTGCAAGTCACAAGCAAGGACCGGCGGTGGGACAGTTTAATGCACCCCATTTCCGATCAAGAGAGAATCCCTATCCTGTTTTAACCCCGCATACACACCGCCCTTGATCTTAAAACTATCAAATTCCCCCTCCCGTTCTAAAAGAAAGCAGGAACAACCCCCCACCCCCTTTCCCAGATCCTTCCTTGCCTGTAATGCAACGAGTGACTCTTTCTGTCCATGGCACTATTGCAAAAGAAATAAACGGGGGGGGGGGGGTTGAAAACAGAGAAAAATCAAAGTATTTACCAGTTCACAACGACTCTGCTTTAAAAAAAAATAAAGGCAAGATCACCGCTAAAGCCGAAATTCGCCGGATTCCAGGCGTTATCCTTCCCCCCCCCCCCAAAAAAAGCAGCTGTAACACTCGAGCTTCTTAAATCATCCGCTGGACACTTCCGAATTGTATCGATTTATATAATTTTTTCTCGCCCTGCTCGTCTTCTCAAGACTGCGAAAAAAAAAATCCCATCCGGAATTCAGCAGCCTCAGCCCCGAGCCGCCGCCGCCGCCGCCTCCATTTAAATCCGACCATCAGGCGAGAACTAGAAATGATCAAGCGGTCCTTCTTTTTCAGCTGCAATCAGATAATCCCTCTAAATCCAATAGATTTATCTCGATTTGAAATTGCCCTCCAGATGAATCCCGTTTGCTGGGCGTCCGGTGGTGGGATTTCCACGGCGCGCGGAGGCTGGAGAGGAGGTCGTATCTGTGTATGCGTGTAGTTTGAAAAAAAAAATCTTTTTTTATCCTAGATGCACTGCTCACTAAAAGAAAAAAAAATGCCGAGAACCTTGGTTTTCCCCTATTATAGGTTTCAACTCCAAATAGCGGCGAGATGAAAAATGGTACAAAGATACCCCTAGTGGCCAAGAGGTGAACTACAAGGTATCCCACTTTCTATCTCTCTCTCTCTCTCTCTCTCTCTCTCTCTCTCTCTCTCTCTCTCCCCCCCCCCCCCTTTATTCTTCTTTCAAGACAGCCGCCTGCTTACCGGAGTCACTATAAGGTGGCTGTTCTGCCTTCTTAATTAGCCATGTCTCTGGATAGAAGAATAATTTTTAATAGCTCCGAGCCTGGAGAATAAGCAGCTGCAGGCTTGTTTCTTGCTACCTGGGTATGCTCCTATTATCTAATGCTTTTATGGCCAGAATCACTAGAACAGGGGTGTTCTAGTGATTTGCCACCCAAAGAGCCATTTGGACCCTTTTTCCACGACCCCAAAGATCTGCCGAACCAGAGGCAGCGGCTCCCACTGAACCAGCCTCCGGTTCCAGCCCCTCCACTCCCACCTTTCCTTCCCAGCTGGGAGGCCAGGCAGCCGAACAGGGGAAACCCCCTCTGCCTGATGGAGCAGCAGCTGCCTGCTCCATGGAGCAGAGGGGGGGATGGCGGCTGCGACCTGCCCATTGCTGCCGCCTCTCATGCTGCGGGAGGCAGAGGCGCCAGGCAGGGACCCCCCCCCTTTGCCTGACAGAGCCATGGGGCATAGGGGGGACAGTGGCTGCAACCTGCCTGATGCCGCCACCTCTCTCACTGCTGGAGGCAGTGGCGCTAGGCAGGGAAACCCCATCTGCCCAACGTAGCGGTGCCTTCACGCACAGAGCCGCCTCCGGTTCAGCCCCTCCACTCACCTTTCCTTCCAGTGCTGCTCTGGAGGGCTGGAGGCACGCCCACCCTACCCTCTGACCTACAGGCCAGGCGGAGCCGCAGTATAAGGCTGAAAGAGCCGCATGTGGCTCTGGAGCCGCAGGTTGCAGACCCCTGCACTAGAATGTTGTGGGTTTTCCGGTTTGTATGGCCCTGTTCCAGTAGTATTTTCTCCTGACTTTTCACTTGCATCTGGGGCTGGCATCCTATGCAGTGAAACATCAAGAGAAAATACTACTGGGCCGCACAACCCAGAAACCCACAACATTCTAACATTATTTAACTTTAAAAGCTAGGAATTAATTGAAAAGCTGCAGCCCTAAGATGCCAGCAGTGGGGGGTAAATCCTACCTGCGAGCAGAATAAAGAATTTAGTAGGCTGTCCCTTTGAAGGATATAGGTGTGGCGATGAATGGTTTAAATGCTCCTCCCCATGTAAACAAACAAACTTTCAACTATGTGAATCTGGCTTTGTCCCGAAACTTCATGCAACAGAGAATTCCAATAGGCAGCAACTTGGGTTATTGATTTAAATTGGGGAAATTGATGGAGATGGAGATTTTTTTGGGGGGGGGGGGGGATTCAGCAGGGATGTGCTGTCACTAGATCTTATGTTTCTCCTAAATCTTATGTTCCTCTATGGTATATTACTGACTCCACCTTTCACAGCTGCCATTTCCTTTAGAGGAACTGTCTGTGTAGTCTGGACATTAGTTGTAATCTTGAGAGAACTGAGTGCTCCACCTAGAGGATGGCCAGGATAGCAACATCCTTCAACTTGAAATTGCATTTGCGTGCGCGACCAAGTCACAACCGCTTTACCACAACAGCAGCAACAGGTTTTCAAGCCTACTGAAAAACAGACGTGGTTTGCCAGTCTTCCTTTTTACAGCTTTCACTGGTGGAAGAGCAATGGCAGAAAATGGCGCCGGGGGCAAGACCAGAGTTTTCCGCCCCCTCCCCTCCGTGCCGCCCTGCCCAGCCCCACTTATTGCCTCCTGCCCTCCCTAGATAGGATTTACAATATGAAACTGGAGGAGGCCCGAACTCCAACCACCAAGTGAGTGGGGGGGAGGCAACGGCATGGGAGGAGTGGCCACGCGCTTTGGGAAGGGACCACCGGGCCAGACCAAGCCTGGGGCAGTCCACACTGCCAGGCGGCAGCTTGGCGAGGCAGCCTGCAAGCATGGGAAGTACTTGAGGATCCCACAGCCAAGGAGGGCAGAGCTCCACCGGACCTGTCCCCATCCCACGTTATGGCCAGGAGCTTTAGAGCTACGCCGCCGGTTCCTGCCCGCCTGAGCAGCTGCTGGGATGGGAGGGGGCATTAGGAGGGGAAGCAAGGACCTGGTCCCTCTCCTTCTGGGGAGGGAGGCGGCTGGAGCTTAAAGGAGGGGAATTAATGGCGTGATCTTGTGCCCCCCACATGATTAAATGGGGTCACATGTCCCTCTGGGCAGTACACGTCTGATGGTTGGTCTCCCATCCAAGTACAGACCCTGCTTCGCTTCCACCATCTGAGAAGATTGGGCTCTAATGTGCCCCCTTCCTTCCTTAGCTTAGATTTTCAGGAGTAGTTGATGGGTGGACATTTTTAGGACAGGGGATGAGATGTGTGGTGTTATAAAAAAAATACACATTCCTGCTACACAAGGCTTACTTCCAGAAGACCTAAGCAAACATCCCAAAGGTATGGGGAACAGAAAGGGTGTGATCCAGAAGCCTTTCTGTTCAGCTTCTAACTCAGGACATTCTGGAACTTCTAAGAAACTTCCTTATACCTGAAGCTTTACGGATACCATGGGCTGCCAAAAATACAAATCAGTGGGTTCCAGGTCAAATGAAGCCTGAACTGTCCCTAGAAGCTAAAATTAGTAAAATGAGGCAATTTTAGCCCATTATGAGAAAACAAGAATCACTGGAAAAGACAATAATGCTAGGAAAAGCTGAAGGCAGCATCAAAAGGGTAAGATCCAACAAGGAATGGGTGACTATAGACAAAGGAAACAAAGGCCAGGATACTTCTATTCAGATGCTCCCACCAGTGACCTTGCTATCTCCATGGTTACTCCCATGCTATAGACTTCATTGTTACTCACACTTTTATTCAGATGCCCTCAACTATTGACCTGGTTGCCTTCTTTGTTACTCACAGACAATGTTTCTTCACCCATCCTGGACACTCCAATAGATATATATACTCCACTTGCTTTCCCAACATCAGATCCTCTGAAGATGCCAGCCACAGATGCAGGCAAAAAGTCAGGAGAGAATGCTGCTAGAACACGGCCATACAGCCCAGAAACCACACAGCACCCAAAGAATGGATTGACTCTATAAAGGAAGCCTCAGTCTGCAAAATCCATGTAAGGTTGTTTATGATATGACATTTTGGAGGACATTGATTCGTAGGGTCACCATGAGTCAGAAAAGTGATTTGACAGTCCTTCACTCTCTCTCACACACACACACACACACACACACACACACACACACACACACACACACACACACACACACACACACGGGAGAGAGAGGGAGAGGGAGAGAGAGAGAGATTTAAACCCACCCTTCTTTAATTTCAGAAGTTTTTCTGCTTATGGTGGAAAGGTAAAATCATTCCTCCCACAACTATCAGCACTAAATGCATGCATTTATTTTTTTTACAAGGAACTTATGTTGATATATCTGAGGCCTCTGGAGTGACCTCTCACTTCCAGCTGGGAGGGATGCTGGAGGAAGCAGTGGAGCATGCCTGTCTTCAAGCTTCCTTCCCCAGGGGGTGGCCAACTCAGCAGGAGAAGGTTGCAGATTTTCTTGGGACTCAGGGTTCTGGTGGATACCAATGAATTTATGTACAGAAACGTTCTCGCCACAATCACTCGGCATTTAATTATATAAACACGGATAATATATTTTAATGGGTTTGAAATCAATCCTATTATATTACGTACAAAATATCTCATGATGGGATATTTCTGCATTAAGCAACGTGTTCATAACCTCTCTTTAGAAATGCAAATACTGTGACATTGTGATACATGTGTAACTATTTCTGGATAGGAATATTTTGTTTTGTTTTCTTTTGTTTGTGTGTGTGTTTTCATTTTTACAAAAAGCTTAATAACTGGAGTGCAAATGAAGTAAAAAAGTGGTTGGGGTTGGTTACAGGGATGCACCAGGCAGACAGAAACCATGTTCAGACCTTTGCATCTAACATTCAGACACTACTACTTCTGAGCATGGAAGCTCCATTTAACAGTCATTGCTAATAGCTGATGAAGACCATGAATTATTTAATCCATATTCAAAGCTGTCTGTATCCCACTATCAACCATCCTTCTAATCGTACCCCAATGCTGTGTGGAACCAAGGGCGTACCACCCAGGGCCGTGGTGGCGAACCTTTGGCACTCCAGATGTTATGGACTACAATTCCCATCAGCCCCTGCCAGCATGGCCAATTGTAGGGGCTGATGGGAATTGTAGTCCATAACATCTGGAGTGCCAAAGGTTTGCCACCACTGACCCAGGGGGTCATATGGGGTCAAATATATCCAGGCTACGGGCATTTAGTCACGTGAGGGGTGGGAAATTGTGCCCAACACCCCTCCTCCTCCCCCACCCCGGGTCCATACACTGACTTCAAGACCTGGTGCAAAAAAAGTTGTTTGGTCAAATTGTTAGAGGCTGCCCATGGTGGGAGGAGGGCTCAAATGGGCTACATTTTCCTAGATACGCCTCCCCGTGGAACTACCCAGATGCTCTGTGGAACTGTGTGGAGCCACCTGGGAGAGTTCCCCACAGCACTGGGCGAGCCGGGAACTGCGCCCGCACGCGTGTGTGCCCACGGCAAAACCCACCGCACCCGGAACGCCTGCCAGCACACCGCCCAGTTACGCCGTGCACCCCACCCCAGCGCTACACCGGCGTTTCCCTGCTGGATGGCCCCTTATCTGCATGGCATCATCATGGTGGCTGCACAGCTTACAGGGAATATTGCCTACTGTGATTTTTTAACAACAAAAAAACCACCTCATAGAGGCCCCTTCCACACACGCAAAATAATGTTTTTTCAAACCATTTTCACAACTGTTTGCAAGTGGATTTTGGTGTTCCGCACAGCTTCAAAGAGCCCTGAAAGCAGTTTGAAAGTGCATTATTCTGCATGTGCGGAATGAGCCTGAGTCAGTTTCAGAAAATTAGTCCCACATCATGTTCCTTACTGACACTGTAAGTTGCAAATATCTGGACTGAACTACTTAAGCTGAAGGCAGCAAATAAAGCAACAACATGCTGAAAAGACAGGCACACAGATACACAAATCATGTACAAGAGCAAACAGCAACAGGTTAAAAAGCAGCCATATTTGTCAAAACTCTTCAAACTTCATCCTCTGAATTAAAACCACTTTACATGCCTTCCTGAATGCATTGCTTGTAAAAGCATTTAATATTGCACTTTAGGACTGGTTTGTTCAAATTTGGAAGCATTAATGAAGACTATACCTTTTTAAACATAAAGATGACAGGAGATTTGTAAATTCATCCCCCATTTCCTGAACCATCTTTTTCTAGAATGCTCCGTTTGGGCCCTAGTGCCTTGGGGACAGAACTAGGTAGGCACCAGGACCCAAGCTGAGCATTCTAGAACAAAGACAGTCCAGGAAATGGTGGATGAATTCTCAAATCTCCTGTCATCTTTATGTTGAAAAGAGTATACCCATGGGGCTGAAATCTGTCACCCTCAGAGCGTCAGACGCAGTTTCCCTCCTGTTGGTAACACTGAAAGGGAAACTGTGCAACACAAAATACAAAAACCTCTTGGAAACTCAGCAGTCAGCTCTTGATATATACACCACTGAATCCAGTTTTGGTAATAGTTATTTATTTAGTTGCTTAAATATTTATTTCCCTCCTTTCCTCGTAGCTCAAGGCAGCTTATGAATAACAAATTTAAAGTGTACAAAGCAAGCCCATCCAAACCCCTCCCTCCTGAAACATGCCCACAGTGTGTAAATTGATGTCAAGTCACAGCTAACTTATGGAAGCCCCAGCAAGGGACTTTCAAGATATGTGAGAAGCAGAGGTATTTTACCAGAGCCTTCCTCTTAGAGTAAGGTGACCAGATGGTCACCTTTGTTAACCAGGATGGGCAGGTGGAGTGCAGAAGCATTGCGCGTCTTGACCTTGGGAACACACACTGTCTTCTGGGAGGCTCCCATTTCCATCCTGTTACAGGGCGGGAAGCGGAATGTGGAAGGCAGTGCTCCTGTGGCTACGTCGTGGAGGAACTACCACTTGGCGGAAGAAGGCAGTGCGGCAGCCTTCCAAAAATCGGGACACTTCAAAAAACCCACAGGACTTGGGACAAAATGTTTTAAGGCAGGACTGTCCCGCCAAAAGCGAGACATCTGGTCAGTCTATCTTAGAGGTCTTCTTTGGTAGCCTCCCTTCCAAGAACCAGCCCTGATTAGCTTCTGAGACCTGACCAGATTGGGCTATACCATGCCGCCTTACCCCAACCCACCACCCCGCATGGCAAATAGTATGACCCTGCAGAACCTCCTAAAAATTACTAGAGATGCCTCTGTCACCTTCTCAGATGACAGAGTGGGACCTACAATGGAAAAGGCTCGGGCTGTAGTTCTTGCCTGCCGGGAAACCCTAAAAAAGGGAACAATTAGCAGGGTGGCAACCTGAAGATGAAGGATAAGATTTATTTGGAATTCCTTATTTAGAATCTTTTTGAGTGCATTGTGACCTCCATATTCTACACGTTCCCTTCATCTGTTCTTACTTAACAGCAATGGTGTCTATTTAAGGTCCCCGCCTCGGTCAATCACTGCTTCTGTTTTGGACTTTTGAGGGGGAACGCGTTGTTGAAATGTTGCCAACGTGTTTCTCCAGCACATTGTCATTCTTCAGTGTATTGCTTGTTCCCCAGAGTCTTAAGAAGGGAAATCTTTGGGCTGGAAGGGAGTTCAGTGCATTTTGCTAGTAGTGCATATACATGTGGAGGTGTATGAGCACTAAGGAAGTGCATGAGCACGAAAGCCTGTGGTGTTATGGTTAAGAGCAGGTGGATTCTAATCTGGAGAACTGGGTTTGATTCCCCACTCCTCCACCTGAGTGGCAGGGGCTTATCTGGTGAACCAGATGTGTTTCCATACTCTTACATTCCTGCTGGGTGACCTTGGGCTGGTCAGTTCTTCGAAACTCTCTCAGCCCCACCCACCTCACAAGGGGTCTGTTGTGGGGAGAGGAAGGGAAAGGAGCTTGTAAGCCACCTTGAGTCTCCATACAGGAGAGAAAGGCGGAGTATGAATCTTCTAAAGCACCATGCAGTGAACTGCCTGCCATCTTCACATACTACAGCTGAGGAAATATAAGCTGTTGTTCTTATGCCATAAGACAACGCTGTTCAACTCAAGAGAACACATAATTATACATAACAGAATACACAATTATAGGACCTGGCCATCTGTTTAGGGAATTGTTTTGGCAACTCCAGATTTGGAAATTCCTGGAGATTTGGGAGTGAAGCCTAGAGACAGGAAGAGGTTCAGTAGGGATGAGAAGCCATAAACTCCACCCTCTACCTTCCCTTCTTCAAAACTGAGAAGGATCCACTCAGCAGCGGTCGTGGTAACAGCAGAAGCAGTTAAGGAAAAGAAAATGCAGGAACCCAGGCATTGTACACTTCAAAGAAGTGTTTTATTCCTTGTTTCCAAAATCACAAAACAGTCTGACAGAGTGCAGTGCAGCAACTGGATGACCAAAGCACGCACAGAGCAAACTGTTCTGTGCACATATATACAGATATACAACCAATCAGGGAAGTAGTGATGCTATCACACTAGATGTTAGCCATGGTTGCATCACCCACCTGAAACTAGGGCCGTTTCTGCACAGCCAGGGCCCCACGCCGGCAGGAGTTCTGCGGCGTGGGAAACGGAGCCTGCTTCATACGCGAAGCGAAGGGGAGGCGGAGAGCCACGGCGAGGCGGCTCGCGTGGAGCCGCCTCTGCGCTCCACCCTCCGCGGTGTCCTCCCTCGTTGCCTCTTGGCAGGCGTGCAGCCCGCCCGCGCTGCCTCAGGCCCTGGAGGGTGGGAGGACAGTGTGGCGAGAACTCTGGCACCTGGCTGAAGTTACCGATGACACCGCGAAACGAAGGAGACAAGCGTCTTCCGGCCGGTGATTCGCACTGCGCCGCGGGAGGCGCTCCTCTAACAACAACCCTTTAAAGGGTTGTTGTTTAGAAACAGCCGCCCGCAAGGAGGAGGAAGAGAAGGGTCGAATGCGCCCGCTGCTGCGTTACGCTTAGCGGGCATATCTGAACGGGCGACCTGGGAAGCAGCACGAAAGCCAGACGTCGTCATAAATGGGCCGTGCGGAAGCGGCCTAGGTGAAAGGTGGAGGATTGCATCAGCCAAGCTGTCAAGTAGATTTTGCTGATCTAATTGTCAAGTCCTAACAAAAACTGCACATTAACACCTAAATGTGTATTTACTTGTTTTATCTTAGTGGTTCTACCTAGAGGAAAGGTTTGGGGTTATCTTTGGCAAGATCTGGCTTCCAATAACATTTGAGCTTCAGTTTTCTAGTTCAGCCAGCGGTGCTTACAAAGTCAACTCGTTGAGAAACGAAGTCCCATCTTGTATGTTTATTTAAGGATCAGACTGTATTTTTTATCTTCCCTCTTCTCTACTCCTGCTGAATTTTCCATCTGGGCAGCAAAGTTTGGTTTCAACAATTAAGGTTCTTATTGGCACTCAAGGATGAGACAGACAGAATATCATTAAAATTATCTCTCTCTTTTTGGCCCAACTGTAGCTGTTTAAAATTTGAAAATGCTAGGCAAAATCAAAGAAAAGGCATATAAGAGGCATATATATTCATGCTTTTGTAAAGAGGAAGCAGTGGAAAAATATGAAGAACAGCACTGGAACAGACGTAACAGTTGTAGAACATTGAGGGTGTTTTAGAAGTATCCTCGCTGCCATCAATCAGGACTCAAATTCTGGAGGGAAAAACTCTTAGCCCTGACAATTTACAATAAAAGGTACGCATATTGGCAAACACCTGTTATAACAGCAGCCCACCCTACCGTTCCTGGAGCAGTTTTGCAACTTTTAAAACAAATACTGGGGTGGAGAGGTAATGAACATCTATGCAAATAAAAAAAACCCTAATACTTCAGGGTTTTCTTTTTTAAAAATGGCTCAATAAGCACTGCATAAGATGGATATCTTACATATAAAAGCACATAAGAAGAGCCCTGCTGGGTCAGAGCAATTGCCCAGCATCTTGGCTCCTCAGTCAACGTAATGGCAGCAGACAACTGGGGGAGAGATAGGAGGTGACCATTGTCCACAGCTTCATGTTACTGTTGGGGGGAAGCAGAAGTGATGTCATGGCTCTCTAGGAATTGCTGAAAACCTTATGGTTTTACCATAGAGCATAGGTGTCAAACTTGCGGCCCTCCAAATGTTATGGGCTACAGTTCCCATCTTCAATAATGGGAACTGTAGTCCATAACATCTGGAGGGCCGTGAGTTTGACGCCTGTGCCATAGAGGTACTGGCAATTCCTACCGAGGTGTGACATCATGTCCAAATTTTTCCCAGAAGTGACATCATGCCATAGGCTCAACAGCCATTTTTTTCTACTGCCACCACTCTGAGCAGTGGAAGGAAACTAGGATACAGGCAATTCCACCAACCAGTCACTCTGGAGGACCAACAATAGGATAGAGAGACTGAGAGCTCGCCCTGATGTTGCCTCCTGGCAGTGGTTGTCAGAGGTGCTGTTTCCCTTCAGTTGCTTTGGCTACCAGCCACACACAGTTCCGTTAGATCACATCCATCCCACTATAAAGACGACAGCTTTAAATTTAAAATTGACTTTCTCAGGGGCAAACCAGATGTGATTCTGGGGGATCCATGAATACACCTTCCCAGTAATTTATACATGGAACATATGGAACCCAAAATATAAAGATAGGGCATTTATAGAGTTTAATTTCAAAAAGCTACTTTAAATCTTTGGAATTCAAAGATGAGTAAATATCACGAGGCTGAGTAATAAATTGCCTTGGAAGCAGAGATGATTTTTACAGGGAGAATCAGTTGTGCAACATCAATACGATGCTTAATCAAGAAGGAACAACTAAGCACTTGGCTTGTATTGATTGTCAGGTGAAATTTTCGTCTCCCAGTGCCAAATGTTCCAGAAGTCCCAGTACGTGCTATGGTTACCAGCAGACCCTGACCTGATACATTTGAGAGTGCTTGTACAAGTTGGTGGGCATTTTAACCACTTGCTGTAATATTCCTCTAGTAAAAGAATTCTGCTGATTCATTTTTTATTTAGTTAGAAGTATTGAATGCAGCAGGATGTTAAATAATCCTTCCTTAGTTTCTTCACTTCTGCCAATGAAAACATATTTTGCTAATATTAAAGTTGTCATCAAAACCCCTTTATAATTGTGACATTATAATAATCAATCTCTCTCTTTCTCTCTGTATTATTTATACACACATAGAAACTCTAGCTATGCAAGTAAAGAGGTAGGGGCTGTTTTCTAAGGAAACGGTTTAACTGTCACTGTATCCCATCTAGTTCTTCATTTCAAACCTATTTGCACGGCCAGCACCCAATAAACCTCACACTCAGGCCCTTTCCGCACAGGCCTTTTACAGCGCCCTGGGGACGGCAAAAACGCTGTCCCGAGGGAGCTGTTCTCAGGGGGAGGGGACGCAGCTGCTTCGCAGCCACGCCACCCTCGCTCCTCCCCAGCGGCACGAAGCCGCCATTTTCCCACCTCGCTCCCTGAGCGAGGTTTTTGCAAAAAGGCGGCTTCTAACCGCTGCCATGCGAACGGCAGCGGTTGGAAGGCGCCATCCCTCCCCCCCTTGCCCAATCGACTTACCGTCCCTGCGACCGTCCAGCGCGTCGCCAAGGCCTGGGGGCACGCCCCCCTGCCCTGTGACTCCGGAGCGGTCACGCAGGGCAGGGGGGCGTGTCCCCTGGCCTCGGCGATGTGCCGGACAGTCGCAGGGACGGTAAGTCGATCGGGCGACGGTGCAGCACAGCGCCGTCTTCCCGGTCGTTACCGGGACCGTTTGTGCGAATGGTCCCGGGGGGGTTGGGTTGGGTTGGCATCACATACGCCGACCCGACCCCCAGCGTGGCCGTGCGGAAGCGGCCTAGGGAAAAGATCACCGACTGGCCATTGTTTGTCAGGCCCGGAAGCAAAGGGACAAGAATTTCCATGCGCTCACACACACAGAGAGAAGAGCAACAAACAGTGTTGCTACATAACACACACCTTCACAATTTCGTGGGAACTCTGATAGTATCCAATAAATTCTGTTGGATAAAATATTCATCTTGGTGCTTTATTTAGCTTGGTGATGAATCATATTTTAAAGTTCATGTGTTGTTACATAACAAACTCTTTACAACCCCTCCCCAGTTTCTTCGTGTCCACAGATGCATTATGTAAACATGATTTTGGTATCTTTTGATTCTTACCAGCTGAACTTAGCAGATGCAAGACACGTCTCCATACAAGCCTACACTAGTTGTATGATCACGACTTCTTTTCCAGCAGATCCTGGGACCTTGACAATGGTGCTAAGAGAGTCTTAACAGAGAATTTTCTGCTTTGTCTGTAAACTTCAGCTCCCAGACTTCTATGGAGCAGGTTTAATTGTTTGTTTTATTGGCTAAAAATAGTTGGGGGCAGAATTTTTAGCATTTAGTATTTCAATATTTAGACTTTGTGCCACATACTAATAACAAATGTAGCGCTCAAATTGTGAGGCAGGATGAATTCATTTCAAATGAGGCCAAATTCAATTTAGTCTACAGTCCCATTCACCATCTCTAGGTTTATCTGTGCTGCATAAACTACTTGCTAACTAGATTGAATGCAGTTGCCGCACTATTAAAATCATCACATTAACCATTACCAATGATAAATGAAGTCACAAACATTAAATGTACATGGTTTAATATTAGTTATGACATATCTTCCAAAAAAAAGTTCCTTTTTTACTTTTTATTTACAAACAGCATTTCAGCACTGGGTTTCACAAAGAGTATGGACCAAAAGAATAAAATAAAGAATAAAAAGAACTCAGAACATTTTCATCTTCTTGGCAACAATGGAACTGAAAAAAAACAGAATGAGAAGAATCCTAATATGCTGCCAAAGCAGATAGAAAAATGTTCACATGTGAAGCAGCGTGACAAAGGCAATGGTCTGGTTTGAAAGAATGTTGGTTCAAAGAGAAGTAAAGAAGACAGAGATGAAAAGAACTGGTTATCACCAGGCATTTCTTGTTGTGGGCTCATGTTGTCCTTTTGTTTACGGGAGTACTAACACACACACACACACACACACACACACCACATGGGTCCTCATAAAGACACCAGGGTCCTTTGGGCACTTCAAAAAAGTGTCTTGATATTTTTGTTATGCAATTGTGCACCTTCTCTACAAGGGTAGAACAAGAAGTGGAGACTGCAGGACAATGTCCTTTCCCCAACCCTACTGATAATTTCAGCAAGCCCAGAACACAATCAATTTCCACTTTGTTGTATTGGTCAGGTTAGAGATGTCTGTAAAGCTGGGAGAAGCAGGCATTCCAGAGGTACTTGGAGAAAGCTTGCCATTTACCCTTTGAAAGCAGCAATCGTCTGCCCTCTATGATCTAAAAAGAAGGGGGAAGGGGGGAAAGTGAAAGAGTTGATCGTAATGCTCTAAGAATTACCCAAATCTCTGTGGTACAACCCATAGAGATTGCAGATCCTACAGCACTACCTAAAATAACAGCACATCCTCTGTGATCTAGGAATTTCATCAGTTTATAGAAATTCAGGATATTCCTAGACGAGCGTCATAGAGGATGTGACATCACTTCCCCTGAAACTACATTCTATACAAGCACTGAGTTCAAAATCTCCTGGCATTTGCCCACGTGGGGTGGAAGCTCTAATTTGTACAGGCACATTTGGGGATTCAGTTGTCAGAGAAAAATGAAACCGTCACTCCTAGTGCCCACCGGAGTGCACCCAACTACACCTAGAAAAGAAACTGTGCACTAAAGCTTGCTATAAGACCAAGGTTAGTGTGGGACCAATGTATCTGTGTGCTAGTGGGTGAATAACCCTGCTTTGGAATGGCACTTCTGAATCAGATGGCCTGTTGACTGACCTTATACCAGCCCTGGCCTCTGCTTCTTGGACCCATTCTTGATCGTACTGCCTGCTTGTGATTGGGAAGTTTTGGGCTGAATTTGGATGGTGTTTAGGACTGTATTCTTAAACAGGCCACACTGTCAGCTGTTGCCAGGGCTAGACTGAAATGGTGGACCTGAACCGCCCTTGCCTGGTAAGTAGGACATCAAGTTCTTGAGAGTCAAAGTTCCCTTCATCAGAAACCTGGAATCATTCAGATGTCACAATGAGTGAAGTTGGACCCACCCAGTATCTCTTCCCATGTGGCTGCTTCCTGGTGGCAGTGCAGAGGAGACCACTGGTGAGGTGCCACCTTTTGCTGGAACCAGTGGCCAAGTGGCTTCTGCAATGGTGGCTGGTGACATCAAAGGAGTTTGCCTAATGGGAAAGTCCAAAGCATTTCTTTTTACCCAAGCTGCTAATTGAGATGTTAAAACTGTTTTTATGTTCTGAGGTTTATGATGATCCATTTTTAAAATTATTATATTTGTTTTTGTGTTGTGTGTTTTTTGTGGCTTGTTTTTATGCTTTGTTTTCATGTTGCTGCTATTATGATTTTATTGTAGTTATACTATAGGTCAGCCACCTTCAGCAGGCCTCTGGAGAGGAAGCACATAACATTTTTCTAAACAGGTCAACACAGAACAGCTAGCCAAAACTTATGCTATCCTGAGAACATCACTGTGAGGTACTTGGGACTGAGTGCCCTAACAAAGCCTAATGTCACTCAGCAAGCTTCATGCCAGAGTAAGGAATCTGCATCTGGGTCTCCGAGGTCTTTGACCAACACTCTGTCTGTTAAACCACACTGCTGTAGTCAATATGTATAGGCAGCCCCATAGGGACCTGTCAATTAGCAAGGCCCCCTGCTCCCTCCTCCTCCTCTTCTTTTTTTATCTTTTGGGTCCCTCACCATCTATGGGACCCGTTTTCTTCCCCCTTTGGGGAGGTTTTTAATAAGGGTTATTGCAGACATTGTTTTACTGATCGCTGCGTTTTAAACTGTTTTAATGTATTTAAGGGTTATTGTATATGCGACTTATGTTGTTCACCGCCCAGAGCCCTTCGGGGGTAGGGCAGTATAAAAAACTCAATAATAAATAAAATAAAATAAAATAAATATATTGGCAAGCTTGCATGGATGAAAGCAGATTGGGATGAAGGCATTAGAGTACACAGGTTGCAGGCAGTCAGTCTCTGTCTCTCTCTCACACACAGAGAGAGATACACACAATTTCCCTGCACTACTTGGCACTCTCCAAAACTTGCTTTGCCTCTAGAGAATTGGCTGCTAGGGTTTATGACACATGTTTGTGCGTAGCATTCAGCTCTGCCATTTTGTGTATCTCTGTCAAAGGATGGCTTAGGCTGGGGGCTTGTAATACTGAGAAACATTTGCAACATTAACCATTTTTATGCAGGGGGGAAAAAGAGCTGAGGGGAGGGACAATAGCAGTAGGAAGGTCCTCTAGTGACATGGAAGAATGTCATGCATTTTGATGACAAGCCCTCCGAAAAGGTATTGTTCCTCATGCAATATGGCTGGATTACAGCCTATGCTAAGGGCGCTTTTCAATCAGCAGTTCCCCCCACCTCCCCTGACAATCACTCTGCCAGAGGAGCCTTAACAATGAAACCAGCAGGAATGCTTTTATTATAGTGATGTGTGACTAAAATGGCCTCCACTTCCAGAAAAGGTGTGACCGAATTCTTGCATTTAATTTACAAATATCTTGGAAGATGGTTTTGGTTGTGGAATAACATTTGTTAAAGATACTAATTTCTGTGGCTTACATTCACTTTATAAGCATGCACACACATACACACACACACACACCCTGGCAATGTGCACTAAAGACTATTGCAAATGCTTTGTTATTCTTTTAGGAAGCACAGCTGCTTGGACAATCACCACTCCAGAAAACTGAGCCAACCGCTGCTGTGTTTACTTCAGTGATAGCTTTTAAGGTAGAGCAGAAGAGTAACGAACATTGAATTTGGAGACTTGGGTCCACAATTTGTGTAGGCGTATTCTCCAGCCATGCAATCCTAAGAACACTTTCCTGAGAAAAAGTCCCACTAAATAGACCTGTTCATTCTCCTAGCTGACTGTTCTTTTTCCTATCTTCTTTCTCAACAGGAATACTATGTTGGTAAGGATGAAAGGCCATTTGAGTATCTAGTACCAAACAAGACAAAAACAGTTTGAAAAACCCACAACAGATAAAAGACCCAAACTGGTTTTGCCCACCAGCCAACAGAAGGTCTTAGCTGGCAATAAAAGGCTAAAGATGCTTCCTTGGAAGTCCAGCTTTGCATTATTTGGTGATCAAAGATGGGCTTGCCAGACTGCCACTTGGAGACATCACTGCACTATGAAATTCCACCCCACCCCCCATTTTTCCTGCTGTCCTTTTGTTTGCCTGTCACCCACCACTTGGCCAGCAGGATGCCCAAACAGAGGAACAGTGGAAAACAGAACGAAGGAAAATGGAAGGGGAAGTCACACCCAATGAACACAAAGGCTCATTCCGCACATGCAGAATAATACACTTTCAAACTGCTTTCAGTGCTCTTTGAAACTGTGCAGAATAGCAAAATCCACTTGCAAACAGTTGTGAAAGTGGTTGGAAAATGCATTAGTTTGCGTGTGCGGAAGGGGCCAAAGTATTATTATTGCCAGACCCCACAGAAAAGCGAAATGCAATTTCAGCACTATCTCAACATGCTCAACTTTCTATTTTTGACTGGTCTGCCCCATCAGCTCAACACAACTCACTTAGAAACAGTACAATAGTTCAGCAGGAGAGGGCACGTCTTGCAGAAGTCCCAAGTTTCATCCCTGGCATCTCTAGTTAAAGACTTTAGGGAGTAAACATTTGGCAAATCCCTTCTGTGCTTGAGACCCTGGAGAGATCATGCTCTTCAGAGTAGATGGGGTGGAGCTAGACGGGCCCACCGTCTCTTCAGGGGTGAATTGGTCATTACATTTGCAGAGAAAGTTCCCAATGGGCCCTGGAGCCATCTTAATTTTCCAGTCTGTACCCAAGGCTCATTCCGCACAAGCAGAATAATGCACTTTCAAACTGCTTTCAGTGCTCTTTAAAGCTGTGCAGAATGGCAAAATCCACTTGCAAACAGTTGTGAAAGTGGTTTGAAAACGCATTATTTTGAGTGTGCGGAAGGGGCCCAAGTCTGATTCTACAGAAGGCAGTTTTCTAAGTTCGTCCTCATGCCGTGTAGTCTGTTGCTTCCTCACTCCCCATTTTTTACAGGCAACAAAGGTAATTTTTTTTGTCGGGTTGACATACATAACCAGTGGGGCTCTGCTAGTGCCTCACAAGTTGTGCAGGTCTGATTTACGCTATCCTTGTTTCCCGTTCTTCCCCTAAATCTCCCGCATTTAGCAAACAAGCATTCCTCTTAAGGGCAGGCACCATTTTTTATTTTACATTTAATACAGAATTATCATTGCAAATATTTCTCTTTACACAGACCCTGGATGCTATATATAAAGCAACAGTAATCGGCACTAAACTTTTATGGCTCTTCCTAATAAAGTATTTGAAAAGGCTACACACCTAATATACTGAGCATGGTGCCAGCCTCCTGCAGAGCTGCTAGGAATGCAGAATCTTTTATCCTGCACAGCATCCTGCCAAGAATACAACCAGTGCAATTCAGTTCAGTGCAGAGAAGGGCCTTTCAATGTATTGTCGAAGGCTTTCACGGCCGGATTCAACTGGTTGTGGATTTTCCACGCTGTGTGGCCATGGTCTGGTACCGTGGTGGCGAACCTTTGGCACTCCAGATGTTATGGACTAAAATTCCCATCAGCCCCTTCCAACATGGCCAATTGGCCATGCTGGAAGGGCTGATGGGAATTGTAGTCTATAACATCTGGAGTGCCAAAGGTTCGCCACCACTGGTCTGGTAGATCTTGTTCCTAACATCTGGACACAGTATGTAACACACTTCTCTCTGTGATACACCTCTGAAGATGCCAGCCATAGATGCAGGAGAAATGTTAGGAACAAGATCTACCAGACCACGGCCACACAGTCTGGAAAACCCGAAACAACGAAGGGCCATTCAGTTCAATAGGATTTCTGCTCACTTGTGAAGCTAAATTAGACAGTGTAATTTTGAAGGGGGTGAAATGCATGCAACTTTGGAGCGATTTTTCTTCTGAGAATTTTAGGTTCTTTTTTTTTTAAGATAATGATTGTCAATTTCCTTGCTTCAGAAGTTGGACAGCTCACCACAAAGGTTTTGAAAGCAAGATGGGTTGTTTAATTCAACTCAGAAAGACTGTTGCAAAAGAGCTACATTTGGTTCTAGTTAGTAGCACCTTAAAGACTAACAAGATTTCCAGCGGATAAACTTTCAACAATGAAAGCTCTTTCGGGTGCTAGTGGACCTGAACCTACCTAGGCCCCTACCCCTTTTTTGCTGTCAAGTCGCAGATGGGCTAAATACCATGGGGTATCCTAATCCTTTTGCCTTGTGCATTAGTGGTCTTATTGCTGTCAGACTCACGGTTTGAACATCTACCTTGAAGCTCAGTGAGAAAGGCAGACTAATGCATGTGAACAAGCCTCAAGTTGATCGTTTACATTTGGAAAGGGGAGGAGCAAACATTATGCGATTCATTTCTTTTTTCTTTTTGCAGCTAATTGTGTACAAATACATATAATGAACATGTTCTGCTGCTTTACAAATTGAACCAATTCACACATCCTACAGGAGGCTTCAGTGTGAATAAACAGCAAATGAAGAAAAAAATACTGAATCACAAATTCAATTCACAAAAAGGAGAGCTCAAAATGGAGCATTTGGGTCAAAACAGCAGGAATACAAAATTCGAAAGCCCCCCTTCAGTTCTGAATGAGCACAGCTATGTGTTACAAATATTGGATTTACAATTAAGTATGGTAATTGAACATATTTATGGAAAATAAACTCACAGCAATTTCATATTTCTATTCCAAGCATAGCATTTATATTTCCTTTCCACCAAAATATTATAAGGGCAATAAGAAGTACTGAGGCATACAAGAAAGGAGGTCGCACATTAGAGACCGCCTTACCCCACACGTCCCGACTTGTCCTCTGAACTCAGCAGAGGTGAACCTACTCATCCCTCCATGATGTGGGTAGCCTCTACCCAGTCCAGGGCTTTTACGGTCCTGGCCTCTGCCTGGTGGAATGCTCTTTCTCCAGCTGTTAGGGCCCTGCGAGATCTTGGGGAGTTCCGCAGGGGTTGCAAAACTGAGCTGTTCCCCCGGGCTTTTGGGGAGTCTTGCTGCGGATCGTCCACCTCTTCTTGTTGCCCCCATGTACCATCTGGCTCCAGCAATTTGCTGGTTCCATCCTGGGAATATTAGGCCTGGATGCCGTCGATAAACATGAGCGGGTTACGTTGCTGTTACTGTTTTTTAAATGAATTTTTATGGATTTTAATGTATTACCTGTATTATGTTGTTGTTTTACGATATATTGTTTGTTTTTGTTGGTTTGCTGTACATTGCTCAGAGCCCTTCAGGGGTAGAGCGGTATATCAAATCAATTAAATAATAATATTTTTTAAAAGGTCAAAACACATTGGGCAAGACTTGGGAGTGACAATACAATTAACAGTGCAATCCTAACTGAGGCGTACAGGTGTGCGATAGCGCGCGTGCGTGCGTGCGTGCGTGCGTGCGTGCGTGCGTGCGTGCGTGTGTGTGTGTGTGAGAGAGAGAGAGAGAGAGAGAAACCCCTCAGGAGGAGGTGTGACCCTGGTGCTAGGGAAAATGCCACTTGCACTAGTAGAAGGGGCATTTATGGCATTGCAAAGGCACTTATGCCAGTGATTGGGAGCCATGCAGTAGTATGATGCTCAGTCATGCATCAGTGTCAGCATTGAAAAAGGCATTCCCTAGGGCAGAGCTGGCTTTAGTCAGTTTCTTGAGCCCTTTCAGCCTAGGTCAGGGGTCTTCAAACTATGGCCCTCCAGATGTTTATGGACTACAATTCCCATCAGCCCCTGCCAGCATGGCCAAGTGGTAGGGCTCATGGGAATTGTAGTCTATGAACACCTGGAGGGCCATAGTTTGAAGAGCCCTGGCCTAGGTACACCCCCATTTGCCAGCACAGATTTAAAGCCTCTTAGAAGTCAGCCTCTTAGAAGTCAGCCCAGTTGTGCTGTCCCGAGCTGCACCGCAACTATCCCCCCGCCCTTGTGAAAACTGCACTGTAAGTGTCCAAAGCCCTCCAAAATTATTTTTGTAAAAAGTATCATTAATCATTAACCAAGGCAGCCCTATTAATAAAGACTAGGAAAACTGTCAGTTCTTGATGCTCATTTTTATATAATTTATGGTAGGTGGAGGAGCACACAGTATGCTTTTTAATCATAAATTACTATTTAAGATAATTAATCAGACTCTTTACATTCTAAGAGAGAAAGTGACTCATTGATGAGAAATTGGGACAACAGTATAAAAAGGGGAGGAGCCAGACATGCTAATCATCAGGGGAAGCTGAAGTTATGCCAGCGGAATGCAGTTGATGAACAATTAAAAAGAAGATGACAAAACCGCAGTTTTTGGTACAGGAGTTCCAGGTTTCCCTCAGGTGCAACTTTAATGGCCCTCTGGCAGGGCATTCCCTCCCCCGGCATCTCCAATTAAAAACATCTCAGATAGAAACTGAAAGGACATTCACTGCCAATCAACCTTGGGCCAGACAAATCCAGGCAATCTTGAACATTAAGAATTTTTAAGCAAGTTAAAAAGAGGATGATTGGCTGATTATGTATGATCACAAAATATGAATGTATTGTTGAAGGCTTTCACGGCCAGAATCACTGGGGTGCTGTGTAGTTTCCAGGCTGTATGGCTGTGTTCCAGCAGCATTCTCTCCTGACGTTTCGCCTGCGTCTGGGGCTGGCATCTTCAGAGGAATCCTGTTGGCCGCAGATGCAGGCGAAACATCTGGAGAGAATGCTGCTAGAACACGGCCAAACAGCCCGGAAACCACACAGCACCCCACAAAATATGAATGCTGGTGTGGGATAGATTTAGAGTGTAGGGTCTGGGATGACGGTTCGAATCCACCACTCAACCATGACCTTGGGCCCGTCGCAATCTCAGCCACCCCTACTACCCTCACATGGTGGTTATACTGAAGGTTAAGTGAGGGTGGGGGAATTATGTGAAAAGCTGCTCTGAGTTTCCCAATCAGGGAGAAAAGCATGTTTTTAATATATATATATATATATATATATATATATATATATATATATATATATATATATATATATATATATATATATATATATATATATATATATATATATATATATATATACACACACACACACACACACACACACACACACACACACACACACACACACACACACACATGTATATTGGGACAACAGTATAAAAAGGGGAGGAGCCAGACATGCTAATCATCAGGGGAAGCTGAAGTTATGCCAGCGGAATGCAGTTGATGAACAATATATATATTTACATATATATATACATATATATATATATTATATATATATATAATTGTTGGCATATATGTATATATGTATATATATATAAATAAAATTGTTGGCATTACAGAACATGTTGGCATGTTACTAAATTTCTGCTTTCACACAATTGTAGTTTTCTGAGACATCTGTACAAGATCAAGGCACAAGAACACAAACATGGAAGTAATAGACCTTTGAGCTCATATCCTTGGTTATATAAAGAAAATAAATGGCTATCATATGCCTGTGCCCCTTTCCTCCCTCAATCTAGCTGCCAGAACTGGGCGTAAAAATCAGCAATGGTGCTAATAGATTTAGAGGGAGAAGAGTCCTATTATCATCCCACAATTGACTGGATCAACTAAGGTTGCCAGATCTTAGTTGGGAAATTCCAGGAGATTTGGGGGTATAGCCCGAGGAGGGGAGGAACCTCAGCAGGGTTTGAGTCTATCCCCCAAAGCAGCCATTTTCTCCAGGGGAATTGGTCCCTCTCATCTGGAGATCAGTTGCAATTCCAGGAGGCTGTCAGGCCCCATTTGGAGGCTGGCAATCCCAGAATTTAAACATTCACCGTCCACTGCCTCCATAAGCATGCTAGTGCTACAGTCAGGAAAAGAAAATGTCTGCATTTTCAACTCCGTATGATATGAAGTGAGCTCATGGAACAGAACTTTTTCAGTGGTGGCCCCATACTTTGGGTCTATCTCCCCCAGCAAGAGTCCTTTCTCTTTTTGGCCTTGTGGAGACTACTAAATACCTGATTTTTTTTTTCAGAGAGCCTTTCATAAGAGCTGGGCCCAACTTTACCTTCTTGATCTCTTCACTGCTGACTGATGGTTTTATTATTGATTTGATTCTACAATTCTGATGCTTTGAATGGGCCTGTGAAAATTAGCTTGGATTCTAATTACCACTTTACCCTTAATCCTGCTTTATCATTGCTTGGGGTTCTTATGGTGATGGCTATTCATTTAGTAGGCTTTAAAAGGATATTACACAAGTTGGTAGAGGACAGATTTGTCAGCAGATAATTGCCATGACAACAAAACTGAACCTCCATCTTCAGAAACACTTAACCCTCTGAATGCCAGGGCTAGGGAACAACAAAAGGGATGGGGGAACCACAGGAACAGCCGTTAGCATCCATGCTTAATAATGCACACCATCAGGCACTCCAGCACTTCCTAGAGGTGGGATGAAGAGGAAGGCAGAGGAGGAGGAGGAGGAGGAGGAAGAAGAGGAAGAAGAGGAAGAAGAGGAAGGAAGGAAGGAAGGAAGGAAGGAAGGAAGGAAGGAAGGAAGGAAGGAAGGAAGGAAGGAAGGAAGGAAGGAAGGAAGGAAGGAAGGAAGGAAGGAAGGAAGGAAGGAAGGAAGGAAGGAAGGAAGGAAGGAAGGAAGGAAGGAAGGAAGGAAGGAAGGAAGGAAGGAAGGAAGGAAGGAAGGAAGGAAGGAAGGAAGGAGTTTTTATACTCCACTTTTGTCTCCTTTTAAGGAGACTCAAGGCAGCTTCCAATTGCCTTCCCCTTGGCAAAACAGACACCTTGGAGGTGGAGCCAGAGGTGGGATCCAGCCGGTTCTCACAGGTTCCCGAGAGTAGGTGACTAATTATTTGTGTGTGCCGAGAGGGGGTTACTAATTGGTGATTTTGCCACGTGATTTTTGCCTTAGTTACGGCCCTCCTCCTCACAGTGGTGTATTTGCCTGGGGACATATGTTAACTTGTTTTCCTGTTTTTCACTGCTTCACGTCGCACACCATTGTTTGTTTGTTGGTATTATTGAACAATTGTAAACAGTTTTTGGTTTCTTTGACTCTAGAGGCAGGGTGAAAAGGAACTGCACCTGGGGTGCACGTGCCCTGCGTCCTTGCCACAGCCCCGCCCCCAGAATGCCTGGCCACTCCCCCGTCATGCCCCGCACAGCCCCATTGGCGCTACACCACTTTTTGAATCCCACCACCATGGGAACCTGTTACTAAAATTTTTGGATCCCACCACTGGGTGGAGCCTGCGGAGGGTGGAGCTTGTGAAGTGAAGGACTTCAGTGGGGTATAATGCCACAGAGTCCGCCTTCCAGAGCAGCCATTTTCTTCAGGGGAACTAATCTCCATTGCCAGGAGATCAGTTGCAATCCTAGGAGGTCTGCAGCCACCACCTGGAAGCGGGCAACCCTAGTCAGACAGGCTTTTCTAAACCAAACAAATAATAAATGCAATGCAAACAGCCCAGTGGATGACAAGCCTTGCATTCAATTATGGTAAATGACAGATAAACAGCGCCGGCCACTATTACGGAAACCTGAAGCTCAAAAGCCACATAACTAAGAGATGTGTGCAGAGGTGGGATCCAGCAGGTTCTCACAGGTTCCCGAGAGTAGGTTACTAATTATTTGTGTGTGCCGAGAGGGGGTTACTAATTGGTGATTTTGCCATGCGATTTTTGCCTTAGTTACACCCCTCTCAGCAGTAGCGTGCAGAACTTGAAGCAGTCTAGCAGGAGGTGCACTGGCGTGCGTGGCAGCCTGCGCCTGCGTGCATTCGTTTCCCACCCAAGGACTGGCGCAGCAGCTGCATCCTTGCCACAGCCCCGCCCCCGGAATGCCCGCCCTCGCCGTACCCCGCCCAGCCCCATTGGCGCTACACCACAGTTTGAATCCCACCACCATGGGAACCTGTTACTAAAATTTTTGGATCCCACCACTGGATGTGTGTAATACTAAATTAAGATCACAGAAAGGCCACCTTCCAGGGTCATTTGAGGGGCAGGGAATCATCAGGGGTGGATTTTTTCCTCGCCTGCTTTCCCCCATTCCATAAGAGGAAAACTGTTTGTGGGGAGGGAGATATCTGGAGTTACACATTAGTAGAGCACATGTTAAGAGCCTCTCCTTCACACACCAACACACATGCTGCTTTGCCATTCCTGGCCAGCCTCACTTGAACTGTTACCGGTCTGTTATTACATATATCTGTGTGTAATATGTAGTTCGGGCCTGAAAACCATGGACTGAATGCGGGTTGGACAAATAATGGGAAATGTCCAGAAATGGGTAACTGACACAAGATGTCTCTGCACTCTGTACAACAAGGACCCTTCTGGGAAACCCTGCCTGGACAAGAGTTCATTTATCCAGCGGATAATGATCCCATACCTTCTTGACAGCACTGAGAATAAGTTTAGCAAAAACAAAAAAACCCATAAGAGGAGCCTAGGGAACTAATTAGGATGAAATAGCTCATCCTGAGATGTCCAGAATGGGCCAAATGAACTGACAATGTGCATAAGATGAGAACCCGCTGTAATCTGCATCAGGAGAGGTCTTTTACGTGGCATGAGATGTGAGAAAATATGACACAGGGAGGAAGAAATATGGAAATCCATGTCTCATCTGACTTGCTTGAGTTTGCAGGCTCTTGGCCTGATGCTTATGCCTTTGACAAGCATATCTTTGAAAGAAATTCTATGGTCAAGGTTCATCAACCTCCCGTCACAATTCTACAGAGTTTCAGGACAACAACCACCATTATTCAGGTGCTAAGAGCATTGGAGCAACTGGCAGACCAGGACTTAGAAGCTAATTACCAACACAGGAGAAACATTCCGCTGCCATGTAGTAAGGAAATATCACATCCTCATTCCATGATAAGCTCCACACACCATTGGATACTGCACTATCATTATCATTCCTCTGTGGGCAGGGAATACCAAGGAGGAGAGAGATTCTCCATTCATGAATAGGCCCCGTCTATGTCTCTAGAATACTGATTTACTCAAGTCGCTGTTGGAAATGAAGAGGCACTGTGGTTTTGACAGGACTCTCTGGATGTTCAAAAACATTGCATGATGGTGTGAAAACACTGCAACAGTGTTCAGTGATATGAGTTTAGGCATACAGTCATTGAACAACAGCGTGAGAAGAACAAATCTGCCAGGATTCACCAGGATGCACAGACTTTTGGAATGTCCTGCCTTTGACTTGGGATTAAAACCTCCTCTACCGGCTGATTCACCTACTGTTAGAAGAACATGTAAGATTAGAATCCACAGTAACATTTTGAATAAAGGTAAAGGTAAAAGTAGTTCTGTGTGCAAGCACCAGGTCATTACTGACCCAACCCAATGTCTACTAGGCAAACTGTGTTTATGGGGTGGTCTGCCATTGCCTTCCCCAGTCAGCTACATTTTACCCCCAGCAAGCTGGGTACTCATTTTACTGAACCTGAAGGATAGAAGGCTGAGTCAACCTTGAATCGACTACCTTGAATCGACTATTAATCGAGCAGCAGTGGCATAGGAGGTTAAGAGCTCGTGTATCTAATCTGGAGGAACCGGGTTTGATTCCCAGCTCTGCCGCCTGAGCTGTGGAGGCTTATCTGGGGAATTCGGATTAGCCTGTACACTCCCACACATGCCAGCTGGGTGACCTTGGGCTAGTCACAGCTTCTGGGAGCTCTCTCAGCCCCACCTACCTCACAGGGTGTTTGTTGTGAGTGGGGAAGGGCAAGGAGATTGTCAGCCCCTTTGAGTCTCCTGCAGGAGAGAAAGGGGGGATATAAATCCAAACTCTTCTTCTTCTTCTACCTGAAACTGACTTCTGTAGGGATCGAACTTAGGTTGTGGGTGGAGTTTGATTGCAGTATTGCAACTGGCCGCTCTACACCAGGGGACTCTTCTAAATAAGTCCAAGTCAATGAGGATACATACGTCTGAATCCATGCAAATGGCTACCACATTTCCATTTCTGCTTGTGCAAGGGCTCTAGTGCAAGTGGGAATTGTGTGCTGGATCCAACTTAACGTCACTGATTCAAGTTAATTCATACTTTAACTACTGCTAAACCAACTGCATGGAAAATTCATACTCCAGCAACCTGATCATATTTTCTTCTTCATGGTTAAGCAACTGGCATTGTTACATCCGCATCAACCATAGAGATCTGGGAACAAAACCATAGCGATAAAAATGCTCGCATTTATAACCCCTAAATATGAAAATGTGCACTCTGCATTTGAGGGAATTGTAAATTTAGAAGAGGTTAATATTTCAAAAGTTCCTCAAGCATGCTACTGTATCCTACAGAAACTCATTTGTCTGCTGACTCCCAGACAGTGTGTCCCTTGCTCACTTAACATAAAACCAGGGTGCTTATTTTCCTCTGTCAAAAACGGGAGGATTTACTATTATTCCTTCTCAAGTCTGTACATTTCTAAATAAAAAAAAAATTTTTTTGGCAAAAGCATCCTGCTTATGTAATGTTCTTATCTCTAAAATAAGGAGACTCTGCAATGCTCTGCCGGGATCTAGTCTCAGCTCCAGGAAGAGAGAATGGAAAGTAATTTAATGGGTTGGATCCTGTGGATCCATTTGTCAGCAAACATGTTTTCCTCTTGAATCTTGCTTGAAACACAAGCAAAATCTTGTGTTTTGCTCTATGTATCAGAGCAAAATGTGACTACTCTAACAGATCCATGAAACCAAACCCAATATTATTTTATCCTTCTAATGTATCCATAACTCAAATGTCTGCTTCATACTTTTGCCCCCAAATTAATATAGACACATGGAAGAAAACTTGAATTTAAAAAAATCAGATAAGTCATCCTTGTTAGATGAGCTAAAGGAGCAGCAGTGGCGTAGGAGGTTAAGAGCTCGTGTATCTAAGCTGGATGAACCGGGTTTGATTCCCAGCTCTGCCGCCTGAGCTGTGGAGGCTTATCTGGGGAATTCAGATTAGCCTGTACACTCCCACACACGCCAGTTGGGTGACCTTGGGCTAGTCACAGCTTCTCGGAGCTCTCTCAGCCCCACCTACCTCACAGGGTGTTTGTTGTGAGGGGGGAAGAGCAAGGAGATTGTAAGCCCCTTTGAGTCTCCTGCAGGAGAGAAAGGGGGGATATAAATCCAAACTCTTCTTCTTCTTCTTCTTCTTCTTCTTCTTCTTCTTCTTCTTCTTCTTCTTCTTCTTCTTCTTCTTCACACAAACAGATGAACTAGTAACAGCATATGGTAGGGAGAAAAATAGGAAGCTCTGTTGTTCCCTCAAATTGGCTGGTTAGGCTCCATTCCATGTTCTTTTTTCCTATGAAGTTAGAAGCATAGGGGAGGGGCTTTTTGGTGGTAGCAACCATACTTGTTGACAGCCAGTGGTTAAGGTGACTAGGACCTGGGAAACCCCTACTGATGCCATGGAAGCTTGCTGGGTGACTTTGGGCCACCCACACACTTTCAATCCTGGCCCTGGCTAGTATTTGGATGAGACACATCCAAGGAATACCGGGTGCATGACACAGAGACAGCCAATGGCAAGCCACCTCCGAAGTCTCCTATCTTGAAAACCTTACGGGGTCACCACAAGTCAGCTGTGATTTCATGGGGAAAAAATACTTGGGAACAATGTAGTCTGATGTTCTTCATCAGTTACCTCCTGACAATTAGTGATCACATCCATTTTTAAAAAAATATACCCTTTCTGCTACTGCTGATTTATTGTGCCATGGTCTTCTCAGTTCACACGTTTTTCTTACTGAATTATTTTATGTTTATTTTGTACTAGGAAAAGACCAGTAATATTTTAAGGGGTGAAGATAGAGCACAAAACACCTTTGCTCATCTCTTCCTTTCACACCTTTTTCACTCTAGCTGTTCTTCCATCACCCAAGGACACTGCTGTGACCTGATTCCCCCCCACACACACACACACACAAGATTTCACTCAGCCCATATCCCCTTGCTGCATTTACCATAGAGCTCCTTTAAAAGAAATGAAGTTCTTCAAAGAGAGAGGGTATCACAGATATGTCCTCATCAGCAATATTCAAAAGGTTATAAGCACCAAAGGCGGAACGAAATTTAGCATATTACTTAAAAGAACGGGCAAAATAAATAACCCAACAGAAAATTTTGGCTGATTAGGAGCAAAGGCTTCCTATAATGAAATCTGTTATTCAGCATAATAATGTCCTGGGGGGATGATGGAAACTGATTTCTCCAGACATTTAGAAAGAGAATTAAAAAGGGGTGTGGGTACAGCAACAGAAAGAATGTGGGCAAAGAAAAGACCACTGATCAGATTAAAATCTCTCTGGACACCATCAAGAGGGGAAGCACTTGGTCAGGGCCTTCCCCCTCCCCCCATTTTGGATTAGGCCAGGGGTCTTCAAACTATGGCCCTCCAGATGTTCATAGACTACAATTCCCATGAGCCCTACCACTTGGCCATGCTGGCAGGGGCTGATGGGAATTGTAGTCCATGAACATCTGGAGGGCCATAGTTTGAAGACCCCTGGATTAGGCTATGAAAAGATTCTGATCCCTCCCTTGCATGCCACCCCTCCCTCCCTCCCCTTCCTTTGCATGCCACCCCTCCCGCTCCCTCCACTAGGATGGGTGGCCCACGTCCAGTTGCCGGACCCCCTCCCTTGCATGCCACCCCTCACTCCCTCCCCTCCCCCTCCCTCTCCATCTGCTAGGGTGGGCCATGGGCAAAACTCGAAGTCCAAAGAGTTGCAAAATGAGCAGTGGTGACCAAGTTCCTAATCATAATCCAGAATCATACCAGTCAGGTGAACCAGAACTTCATACAAGACAAAATTTTGCACGTCAAAATCTATACTCGAAATGAAAATGCCAGATTCATATCACTTGCCAAAATAATCCCATCTCTTGCAGAGCATCCCGCATCCCAATGCTCTGTGGTTCGTATGAGGATATATGCCACTAAACACTTCCAAACAATCTAGATTGAAACTGGCAAAAGTTCAATCATCATTCATTACGGTAGAAATGAAGACTTATAACAGCTGCTTCTGACTAGTGGCAGAAAAGGCCTTCAGAAGATGGTGATGGGGGGGGGAGGACAATTTTCAGGCTAAGGAGAGCTTCATATGGTAGTCTGATATATCACCTTGGTATATTGCTTATAAGCGCTACATGGAGCATCAGTCACCACTAATGAACTATCTGAGGCTACTACCTTCCTACAAGCCATCCATCAGAGCCATCTACTGGCATGATTATTGTTCCTTTTTGACCACAGATCCATTGGCCATCCAAATTCATTACTGTCAAATCTTAACAAGCGCACTGCTGGTTACCAGAAAGTAAAGGTCTCCTAAAAGCCTGGAGGAAGAATTATGGAGTTGCACCTTTCATTGCAAAGAAGATCTGAGTAATCTCACTCTACTTGCAATAGACCTTCAGCCAGCCAGGAATAGTTCTTGTTCTTGAACTTTTTGTACTCCGCTCGTCAAGTTAGAATATACCGTATATACTCGAGTATACGCCGAGGGGGGCTTTTTCAGCATGAAAAATGTGCTGAAAAAGTCGACTTACACTCGAGTATATACGGTATATTGAGCCAAGCACATTTGATTTTCATGACCACAGGAGCTGCCCTGTCAGTGCTATACTCTTCTCATATTTCTAGTGCTTTGTATGCCACCATTTTTGAAATGACTTATGTTTTCAATGAACAAAGCATACCTCCTCTTGTGACTGGTCATTCTGCTCATAGGAACGTTTGCTTCCCTCCTTTCCTGCAATATTACACTGAGTGTGAATATAGGTAAGTTAGCAAACACTGCTTGGCTGACATATAACTAGTCAGGGTGAGAACTTTGTGGTCAAACAAGCATTCCTTGGCTGATTACCCACCGCCAGCTGTTCCCTGCCCTCACCCTCACCAGAAGTGTTCTCACTTTCCCCGCAGAAAGGGTGAAGCACACACGGGGGAACAGGAAGTACATCAGGACAAGAAATCTTGCCCCCATGTGCCTTCTTTCTCGGTACGCAGCAAAGATGAAGTGTGTCGGGACAAGATTTCTTGCCCCGATGCACTCCTGGTCCCATTGCATGCCTCAGAGCCACTGAGTGATTGGCCCTTGTTTGGCCTCTATTCCCTACATTCGAGTTGAACTGTGGATCAGTTTGTATTGCCTGCCATTGACTCATTTCACTTGTATTGTCTGTCATTGACTCAAATGCCAGTTCGGGGGTTATTTTGGTATGTGAGTTTCATTTTGCTGCTTTTATGCTTCCATGCTAGGGTGATCAATCTCCACTCCAGAATTAATCTTGGGTCCTGCCATTAAACTTCTCAGTTTGTTTCACCTTGTGCTCTGCATTGGATTCATTTGCTTCCTATTGGCAGCCACACAGTTGATGGTGTCTATTGGTCACAAGGTTAGTCACCTTTCACCATTTTTCTCAAGCAAAACATTCAGTATCAGTTGCTTGTGATCATGTAAGTTGCATGGGAAGGGTAGTGCTTCCCCAGAAAACCTGCAGGAGGCAGTACTCAAAGGAAATTTTATCCTTAATTGGGACAATGAGAGTGCTTTTGCTTTAGTTACTAGTGTGCCCTCTGTGTGCAAAGCACCTATCTATTTTACATTGAAACTATTTTTGCTGATGTGAAGCAGAGGACATAAACTACAATTCCAATGATGCTATAAAAGAATGTGCAGGCAAGGAGTGTTCTGGGAGGAAAAAACCAAGATTAAAATGTTTTGAATAATATACAATGTACTGTCGAAGGTTTTCACGGCCAGATTCAACTGGTTGTTGTGGGTTTTCCAGGCTGTGTGGCGGTGGTCTGGTAAATCTTCTTCCTAACATTTCACCTGCATCCGTGGCTAGCATCTTCAGAGGTGTATCACAGAGGAAAGTGTGTTACACAGAGACTTACACACAGTGTGTAATAGACTTCCCTCTGTGATACACCTCTGAAGAGGCCAGCCACAGATGCAGGCGAAACGTTAGGAACAAGATCTACTGTAAGGAATTCCATAGAAGCAGAAATAAAAGGCTTTTGGATGTAAAAGACCGTTTATTAAGACATCTTAGAAAGCTCTCAACGGCATTACACTAGCAGTGGCTTGGGAATGACACTTCCCGCCATGAAGCACAGGTTATAACTCTCTATCCATCCCATCCCCTCCCGGCTTCCCATGGGAACGGAGACTCTCATCTCCCTCGCATGAGATAAGTGTCTCCGGCGGAGGAGCTATCGGCCCATCGCCCGGGCTGTGGAGATGTAGTCAAGGTCAGGGCAAGCCGACCAGCTCACCAACACCATTGAATCTCCACTTTACACTCTGCCTCCCTTAAAGAAGACCCCTCCCCCCAGGTTTGCGAATGCGGAAAGGCCCGATGGAAAGCAGAAATGAGAGGCGGGGGCGTCAATATTTTCAGAATAGACCCATTGATTATACCACAGAGGAATACCCCACCCAAGAGACCAAATATTGTAAAAGCGTTTGCGATTAAAGCGAGAGTCCAGGATGGCGTCAATCTCGTAATGCTTTGTATGGGCCATCAATAATGAGTCGGTGGGGGTCTCTCCGGCGAATTAGGTCGTGCCAGGCATCGGAAGCGGGAGCCTCCCTTGAGTAAACCTGGAATGGAAGACAGGATGGATGTTACTAAGAGAATTAGGCAAGTCCAATCCGGGCAGTGACATCATTAATTACTTTGAGTAATCTGAAAAGGTCCCACAAATCTTGTGCCTAATTTTGAAAATTTATGCACGTCTCTGAGATTCTTGGTAGACAAATACACCCAGGCCCCCACATGAAGGGAAATCAGCCGGTGCTTATCTGCTTGAAGCTTTTGGGAGTCCTTGGCCTGCTGTAAAGCAGTCTGGACCATTTTCCACCCCTCGGCCAGAGATGAAATCCATTGCTGAAACTCCGGTGGGTCCAATGCTTCACGCAGGTAGTTGCGGCAACGGAGGGAAGGAAGCTGACCAGACACAATTTGAAGGGGTCTTTTGTACTGCTGTGAACCGCATTGTTATAGGCGTATTCTGCAAACGGGATCAGCTACCACCAATTGTCTTGGTGGTAATTGGTGTAACAACGTAAATACTGCTCCAGGGTTCTGTTCGTTCTCTCTGACTCACCGTCACTTTGCACGTGGTAGGGCGGCTAACGCGCGGCCCCCAACAACCCTAGAAAAGCTTTCCAGAACTTAGAAATGAATTGGGGCCCGCGGTCGGAGACTACCTTAACTTGAGGCGGAGTGTAGACGATAAACATGCTGAATGAACAGACCAGCTAACTTAGGAGCGGAGGGGATGGAAGTACAAGAGATGAAATGGGCTTGTTTAGAAAATAAGTCCACCACCACCCACAAGACCGTGTTGCCATGACTTTCTGGCAAATCTGTAATAAAATCCATGGAGATGACTTCCCAAGGGCGGGAGGCCACCGGGAGAGGTTTCAATAGGCCATGGGGTTTTCCTGGAACGGTCTTGGCTTCCGCACAAACAGAGCAACCTTTAATATATGTCTCAATGTCCTTGCGCATTGCGCGCCACCAAAATTGACTCCCGGCCAAATGTAGCGTTATGATAAAGCTAACATGTCCAGCTGAGCGGGCATCATGACAGGCCTCGAGAACCTGCTTACGGAGGGGGGGAGGCACGTACCAACATTCCCCCCGTCGCCAAACACCATTCTCCAAACGCAATTGGGAGTCACCTTCCTCCGCCGGTGGCTCGTGCAGCCCCGCCTCCCCGAGTTCCCATAGGAAAGGAGAGACCAGGCTGGGAATGGGCGGAGGAGGAGGAGTGGACGTCTGAGATCGGGTGACAGCCAGCCCCAGTGGGATGGAGAGAATGGTGCATGGAATGTCCCGTAAAGGCAGCTCCACCCCTCGGGCAGGCGCGAGAGCGCATCAGCCAGTTTATTGGTGTTTCCGGGAAAAAAATGGACCGTGAAAGAGCAACGAGAAACGAAATCGGCCCAACGAAGTTGCTTAGCGGACATCTTGAGGGTGGAGAGGGCGGCCAAGTTCTTGTGATCTGACCAAACTTGAAAGGGGTGTCGAGGCCCTTCCAGCCAATGGCGCCAAGTGGAGAGTGCTACTTTGATGGCCGCAGTCTCTTTATCCCCTACAGTCCAGTTGAGCTCAGCACCGGAGAATTTCTTGGATAAATAAGCACATGGAACCAGCCTACCATCTTTATTTTTCTGCAACAGGGCTGCCCCAAGCGCTTTGTCCGAGGCATCCACGTGAACCACAAATGGGAGATCCGGATCAGGGTGCTTCAGGATAGGTTCGGTAGTAAAAGCAGATTTTAAAAGCTGAAAGGCTGTCTGACATTCTTTAGACCAGGAAAGGGGGGCCCCGGGTTTGGCAGTCAGTGGATCTTTACCCGCTTAGTGCGTAAAAAATCTGAGAGTGGGAGAATCCGTTCAGCGGATTGGGGTATAAAGCCACGATAGAAATTAGCAAAACCCAGAAAAGATTGGAGCTCCTTTCGGTTGGTAGGGGCAGGCCACTGGAGGACTGCATCAATCTTAGCAGGATCCATCTTGAGGCCCTCGGCGAGATCCGGTAACCCAAATAGTCAATAGAGGTTTGGTGGAAACAGCATTTCGAAAGTTTGGCAAAGAGGGAGTTGTTGAGCAAACGTTTCAATACTTCTCGAACCAACCTCATGCTCCCTCCATAGTTTGGGAATAGATTAAAACATAATCTAAGTACACAACTTCTCCCTTGTACAATAAATCATGGAGAACTTCGTTGATAAGGGCCATAAAAGCTCCGGGGGCCCCACTTAACCCGAATGGCATTATTAAGTATTCAAACTGTCCAAACTTCGTGTTAAATGCAGTCAGGTGTTCATAGCCTTCAGCAATTCTGACTCTATAGTAAGCTTCTCTCAAGTCCAACTTAGTAAAGATCGTCCCTTGCCCAATGCGTCTAAAAGGTCCTTGATTAACGGCAAAGGGTATTTATTGGACAGAGAGACTGCATTGAGTCATCGGTAATCGGTGCAGAGCCGTAAAGAGCCAACTTTCTTTTTTACAAAAAAATACAGGAGCAGCATGTGTGTGTTTGGTAGCCCGCCATTATGAACCCTTGGCGAGGTTCTTGTCTAAGAAGGCACGAAGTTCCTTCTCCTCATTGGGACTCATGCGGTAGATTCTACCTTTGGGCAGCTGCGCCCCTGGCTGTATTACGATTTTGCAGTCAGTGTCTCTATGGGGTGGCAACTGATCGCAATCTTGCTCCTTAAATACTCTGGCCAAATCTTGGTAAGCCGGTGGAATGTCGGTAGAATCGGGAGCAGTTAGAGCGGGCATCGCTGATGAAGCCAGGGGGGGTGTGTGTCAGGAGAAGCCGAGTTTTCCCCCCAATTCATGTGTTCACAGCAGGGAGGGTCAGTGAATTCTAAGATCCTTTCTTTCCAAATGAATTTTGGTTCATGCAACAACAACCATGGCATGCCCAGAACTATGGAGTGTTTGGCCACTGGCGCCAGAATAAAACTAATTTTCTCCCAATGGTCGGCGCAGCGGAGGAGGACCGGTTGCGTTTTGAACTGGGCCGGTCCTTCGCTCGAGGACTGCCGTCCATTTTGGGTGAATGGTATGGGCTTAGCCAGGGGACTTGGTCTGGACCCAGTTCCTCCGCCACCTGGGGCCGCGATTAAGCAATGGGAGCAGCCAGAATCTACAAAGGGGCTGAGGCTATAATACAAGTATGCTTAGCGGGGTTGGCCAGAAACGCTTGGATTGTGATGGGGGCGCTGCCTTCACTCACCGCGTCTGGAGTCGAACCCATGTCCCCGGGGGGCTGAAGAAAGGCACACAGCTGCTTCCCCACCTCTGGGTAAGCCTTCAATAACTGCCTTGAATGCGCCTGTTGGGAAGCTGCCCGGATTCACGTGGTGGCTTGGCGAGATGGGGTGTGCGCAGCCGGAGCTGTTGGCTTCTGTTTTTTCGGGCAGTTGGCTGACCCAGATGACCTGGTCCTCCGCCCAGTAAAGACACAATCCCAACCGGCGGCGACGCTCGGAGAGTGGTCGGTAGGGGCGGCTGGGCTTGGCTTGAGTAGTCGCAGTGGTGAGTCGTAGTGGCGGGTTTGGGGCGTGGGCGGCCCCCCGGCACGAGCGTATTCCAAGCGAGGCGCCACCTGGGATCCCAAGTCGATCCAATCAGCAATAGTCGCGGGGGGGATCCAGATTAGAAACACCTTTTCACGCAGTTTGCCGTCGACAGCATCCGAGAAGTATTCACATTTCATGCGCTCAGGCCACTCAGGAGGAGTCGAGCAGCCGCCGCTACGAAATTCACGGGCAAATTCCGCAAACGGCGGTTGCCTTGCTGGATAGATTTGATGGTCGCGGATAGCTTCATTTTCAGCACCGGATCTTGGAAGCGAGCCCTTAAGGCTTGGAGGAATGCGGGCACCGTGCGAGTATCCTCATCTTGCAGGTTCAAAAGAGTCACAAACCAGTCGGCTGCCGCCCCATCCAGGACTGAGCCGATGTCCCGTATTTTTTCGCTCAGACCCGGTATAAATCGTCACAGTCCTCCATGTGGGCATCGAGTTGCAAGATGAAGTAGGGAAGTTTGGAAGCGGTCCCCATCGAAGCGGGCAGGTATTGGAGGCCTGTAGTATCCCCTCTCCCGCGGCCCTTGGCGCCCGCAAAGGGCGGTGGTTGCGCAGGGGGGGCTGGAATGCGGTGGAGGTGGAGAATTACCAACGCCGGTGCCGCTGGCGTTCTGGTGGGAGCCGGTCCTTGGAAGGTGGTAGGACCCAGCAGCGTCGCCCTCTGGCGCCCGGCTGTACCAGTGACTGCGTGGCCTCCAACTTGGGATGTCCTGTTCTGCTGCTTCGTCAGTTCCCCCTCCAAGGCAGCCAGCTCTCTCTCCTTGCGAGTCAATGCATCCCGGTCTCTTTGCAGGTTTTCACGCTCTTGCTGCAGCTGTTCTCGTTCCTCTTCCCATAGCTGCCGTTCACGGGCCCAAGCTTCTTGGGCATCTCGCAGTCGGCCCACTTCCTCATCCCAGCTCTCTTTCGATGGGAGAGGGAATAGATCCGGAAGGGAGTGCAGGCTCTCTCCGGACTCCTCTTCCTCTGAACGCAGGACGTCGTGCCCACTGGTGGCTCCACGGGGCATCTCAGATCCAGCTGCTAATCCGGGATCTGGGGGCCACGGTGGATTCTTGGGAGCATCACCAAAATATGAGTCCAGGAATCGTTCAATGGACTCCTGCGTTGCCGCATGAAAGGTGGTCAGACCCGTCTCCTCCGTGACAGGCTGCACCTGAGGTTTGTAATCCACATGGAAACGGGCAGATATCCGATCCACAGGCGCTCGATCCATAGACAGCGCCCCAAACGACTCATGTAAGTCCACATGATCGCCTCCTCGTCCCTCGTGCCAACGGAGTAAGGGAAGACTCATGTCGATACGAGGACGGGAAAGAGTTACCAGCGAGACCCGTTCTCCCGCCGGTTCCTCCAAATCCAGAAGGGAAGGCTCGGAGCCCTCTTTGGGGGCTACCGCACCTTCCACAGAAATATTCAACCTCTCCATGCCGAGACACCAGAGGTCCACCGCAGTAGGAATATAGATGAACTAGGATTCCTGCCACAATGTAAGGAATTCCATAGAAGCAGAAATAAAAGGCTTTTGGATGTAAAAGACCGTTTATTAAGACATCTTAGAAAGCTCACGTACACGCAGTGGCAGGAATGACACTTCCCGCCAGAAGCACAGGTTATAACTCTATCCATCCCATCCCCCTCCCGGCTTCCCATGGGAACGGAGACCTCATCTCCCTCGCAGAGATAAGGTCTCCGGCGGAGGAGCTGGCCCATCGCCCAGGCTGTGGAATGTAGTCAAGGTCAGGCAGCCGACCCGCTCACCAACACCATTGAATCCTTTACATCTACCAGACCATGGCCACACAGCCTGGAAAACCCACAACAACTATAAATATACAGTTCATGGTTTCCAGCAAACCATATTTTGTCATTAAATCTGAATTGGCACTCTACAACTTGTCCTGGAATGCGCACTATGGATTGTCTAGGGAAAGCACATATCATAGCATTTAAGTTCACAGGTAATGACAAAATGCAACGTGCAAACACAAAACACACACACGAACACAAAGGTTAGTTCAGGTTTATAATGAATGCAGATGGGTTTATGACTTGCAGGGATTTCAAAGTTTTAAATAATTAAATGAAAGCCCATGACTCTCCATCCAGCCAAACTCCATTCTGAAGTGTGGCACTTTGTTCCGACATATCTGGTTCCATGGCCTGATTTCCAGCTCGTTCTGCTGCACGCGGATATCAATTTTTTTTAAACTGAGAGGAATGAGGTGCCAGCATCTGTGTTATTAACCATTTTCATGTTACAGTTAATTGTACACATGTGCTATCACTCACACATGCATACACGCACGTCTAGAAACACACTATCCCCACAATAAATAATAAATAATTTAAGCATTTTCGCTGGCTTCTCCACTTGCTATCTGATTACCTATCAACATAATTCATAAGCAGAAGAGGCTACTAGTGGAAGGGAGCCTCATACATTATGATACAAAGCATACTAAAAATGCTGACCAAGTTGGTTGAAATTCTAATTTCCCCTGCTTGCTGAAAACTCTGTTCCCAAGAGGCTAATGTACACATTTCAGAAATCCAAGCCTGTGTATCGGGAAGTTATGTGGCTTTTCAGTATCTTAGTGTTGGTTTTCTTTGCAACAAGAAAGCCTCACTGAAGTTAAGGTGGTTTATTCACCGCAATCAAATTTTTCATCTCTGCTGTTTCAACGGCCCCTTCCGCACACGCAAAATAATGCGTTTTCAAACCACTTTCACAACTGTTTGCAAGTGGATTTTGCCATTCCGCACAGCTTCAAAGAGCATTGAAAGCAGTTTGAAAGTGCATTATTCTGCATGTGCGGAATGAGCCAACGCTCCACCTGAAAGTTCCTGCTATGAATTTGTTTCTCTCTTGCGTGAATCAGACCCCGCTTCGCTCACACCAATTTTTTCATGTAAAATGTGCTTTTCACCTCTGGTTAACTGGCTTATTCTGTTGTGGAGTCTGGAGCTTAATGACTTGGCAAGTTGTATTCTAGGATAAACTTCTGTTGACCATAGCACAATTCACCAGACATATACAGATACTTTGGAACTAGTATATCAGCAAATATGTATGTCTATAAATCTACAAGGAGCAGCAGTGGCGTAGTGGTTAAGAGCAGGTGCATTCTAATCTGGAGGAACTGGGTTTGATCCCCTGCTCTGCCGCCTGAGCTGTGGAGGCTTATCTGGGGAATTCAGATTAGCCCGTGCACTCCCACAGACGCCAGCTGGGTGACCTTGGGCTAGTCACAGCTTTTTGGAGCTCTCTCAGCCCCACCCACCTCACAGGGTGTTTGTTGTGAGGGGGGGAGGGCAAGGAGATTGTAAGCCCCTTTGAGTCTCCTACAGGAGAGAAAGGAGTGGGGGATATAAATCCAAACTCTTCTTCTTCTTCTTCTACAAAAACCTACAGCAAGAAGCAAAAACTGACAAAAACATCAACAAGAAAAAGAAGACAAAATGGTAGTATGTTTGTGAACATTGTCCTTTCATTAACATTTCATAACTTTTGATACAGGTACTGGTTCTCTGTACCACATAGAACATTTAAAATGTTTTGCAAACATTTTGAAATGAACTGTTTTGGCTTTTTTTTTTGTTTACATGCAGAGGAAAAATTAAGTGTTTCCAGTGAAAATGGTTGTTTCCATTTTTTTCTATGAGGTATCATTGGTGAATTCTGCACAGGGCGAATGTAACAAGCGTAATACAAACCATTTGGGAGGGGGAGGGGACTTCACACAGGTCCCTTTCCCAAAATGAGTTTGCCCCGTGCTATTTCTCCCAACCCAGGATTTTCAAAAATCTACTAAGGCTGTTTCTGCACAGCCAAGGGAGAGACCCTGCAACGGCATTAATCATGCCAATGCAGGCTCTGGGACAGTTCGCACAAACGGCCCCATGGGATGCGCAGCTGTGGGAGCAAGCTCCGCACAGCCGCATATTCCCCTCCCCAGCCCCAAATGCCTCCTTACCTTCTGCTGGCAGCTGCGTTGCTCTATCGTCGCTCTGAGGAGGGAAGGGGACACGCCCCCATGGCCACAGCAACAGCTGAAGCACCGGAGACCAGGGGGCATGTCCCCTTCCCTCCTCAGAGTGACGATAGAGCAACGCGACTGCCAGCAGAAGGTAAGGAGGCATTTGGGGCCGGGAAGGGGAGGGGAAAACATCGGCTTCCACCCACTGCCATTCACATGGCAGCAAATGGAAGTCGGCGTTTGCAGGAAAACTCGCTCCCCAAGCGAGTTTTGAATACACCGTTTTGGCGGGCACAGAGCGCTGCTGCATCAATTTGGCAGTGGCGCCTGTGTGAAGGGTCCCCGCCAAAACGGTGTTTTACCGGGCTGAAGCCGTTGCTTTCAGCCCGTGCAGAAAACGCCTAAACCAGTGATTCTTCTGCAAAACCCTGGTTTGGAGCTGGTCCCGTGAGAAGTGGGGGAAGGTGAGAAGAGAGGCCAGGCAGGAGGTGTTTTATTTCCCTCCCTTCCACCGCACCATCCTCAGTCGGGGAGAATGTGTACATTAGCCATTTCCTTGCTGTAGGCAGATTCTTTTTTTAATTTGTCATGTTGCACGGCTATGCAGGTGCAGGCGATCGGATTGTGGGCATTCATTGCTGCATGCCTGTATAGCTACGCACAGAGGTGGGATCCAGCAGGTTCTCACCAGTTCCCGAGAGTGGGTTACTAATTATTTGTGTGTGCTGAGAGGGGGTTACTCATTGGGTCTGCTTTTCCATTAAAAATTCCATTAGGTCCAAAAATCATAAAGTCCTGTTGTTTCCTATGTGGCTGGTTAGCGAAGGTAGAAAACGGGATAATTCTCCCTGTTGGGCTGTTTTAAAAACATGTTTTAGAAATATGGTAAACTTCCTTATTTAAGGAAAGTATCCTTCTTTTGATTTCTAGAAACAAAATTAAGTATTTGAAAGTATTAAGTATTTGACAGGCAGTCAATTTGAGGAGAAGTAGTTGTTTCTGTCGGCAGTAGGTAATAGGACTTGCTATAATGAGTTTAAATTATGGACAGAAAGATACCAGCTGGAAATTAGGAACTTTTTTTTACAGTAAGAGTTTTTTTACAGTAACAGAGAAATTATTCATGCCCCACCCCCAGAATGCCCGGCTACGTCCCCGTCATGCCCCGCTTAGCCCCATTGGCACTACGCCACTGTTTGAATCCCACCACCATGGGAACCTGTTACTAAAAAATTTTGGATCCCACCACTGGCTACGCATGTGTTGCAGGAAATTTTAAAAAAAGAGAGAAGCATCTCCGTGCAAAAGTGCAAAAGCGACTCGGATTGTTTCTGTGGGTTCCAATCGCTGCCTGAACTGCATGCATGTGAATGGGAAAAAGGAAAACAGGTTCCTTTATAATGACTGCAACCCTTTACACATTTGCTGTGCAGAATGGATCTCTGAAGCTATGGACATTTGAAATCTGTGCATATTGCTGATTCTCATATCATTTCTCCATAGCTTCAAAGATACCTCACAGAAAAAAAAACTCAGAAAAATGACACATTCGTGTCATTGGCAGACAATGCTGAATTTTTTTGATGCACAACAATGATGGAAATGGAGAGCAGCCGTGATGCTAGATGACAAAATGGATGTAGGACATTTCACCAAATGGCGGGCAGAAGGGGGAATCAAACTGAATTGGCAGAAATTGGTGGATGGCAAGTGATGGAGAAACAAAAGATAGAGCTTTAAAAATCAAGTGGGAGAAATAAAATGCATCTTGCTAGCCACACTGCTATCCCCTTTGGATAGGGCTTTAAAAGGTGGCTAGGAGGAAAGAAAGGGGAAGTCAGTTGGCAAGTGGCTACACCCCATGATAACCAGATTCTAGACAGTAGGAGACATGGAGGCAAGTTGGGAGTCCTCACCCTCCCAGTGGGCAATTCCTACAAAGGTCAGGTGGAGGAGGAGAAGAAGAAGAGTTTGGATTTATATCCCACCTTTCTCTCCAGTAAGGAGACCCAAGGTGGCTTACAAGCTCCTTCCCCTTCCTCTCCCCACAACAGACACCTTGAGAGGCAGGTGGGGCTGAGAGAGTCCCGAAGATCTGTGACTAGCCCAAGGTCACCCAGAAGGAATGCAGGAGTGCAGAAATACATCTGGTTCACCAGATAAGCCTCTGCCACTGAGGTGGAGGAGTGGGGAATCAAACCTGGTTTTCCAGATTAGAATCCACCTGCTCTTAACCACTACACAACACTGGCAGTGGTTAATGAGAGAGAAAAGCCCCTCCAGGTATTGGGAAAACCTTGGAGGCATGGTAAAATGGGCCCTGCAGGTCATAGCATGCCAGTTATCCCAATTTCCACTGGAACACTGATGGATCCATGCCAAGTTGTTTTTCAGGAATAAGGAAGTGCAGCTCATGCACTGACCTTCTTGTGATGGAATTCTGCCACCGCCAAAAGATTTCTTTTCAAAAAGCTGTTTTATCATCAGTTGGCATTATGTATGGTCTTAGAATACACTGGTCATGAGTTCACTGTGCATGCTGGAATATTACAAAATCCATTCTGACTACAATCCAAATAAATTAAAGGGTGGCCTCTGTGGCATAACCACTGGGCAAAGTATCATGGGACTCAATAAATCATACTGTCCTGTTGAAGGCTAAAAGAGGATAAACCCTTCTATACCTCTCTTACATCGGATGTAGAATTATACTATAGGTATGATAAGTATACATTTTCATTGACATTTCAACAGGGTAATAATTAAATCAAAATGACTTCAGAGGGGAATGGGTAGATTGCATGTGTCAGAAAGCCTGATCAATTTTATAGCAGACAATATTTTTTTAAAGTAATTGTTTATTCTGACTGCAATGTCAGCAAATATCCATACCAAGATTGTGCAAAGGTCAGTGAAATCAAGCCGCAGGAATGTAGTCCATTCTCAAAACACCTACTCAGTCTAAAGTTGGGTTTTTTTTCTGTTTCTCCTTTTCTGGTTGTTTCCTCTTTTTCAACTAGGGATGAGCCAAAATGACACACCATTTTTGGAAATATTTTGGCAACACTGAATAGCTTGTATTTTCTTGGTGTAACCCCCATGCCCAGAATGGGTTGGCCCAGAATGGGTTGACCCAGTAAGGGGTGGAGACTCGGAGCAGCAGAGAGGCTGAAAGAGCTCTTTTGCAGAAGAACAAGGCTACCAGACTCGGACCTTGATTTCTATAAGCCCTTAACACCTTGTTAAAGTAATTTTAATATTGTTGGGAACTACTGGGAAGGTAGTTGTTGTTTTGCTGTGTTGTAAATGTTGGAGTTTATTGTTTCAGGGTTTCTTTTGTGGTTGTAATGGGTGAGAGTTCTCCTGGAGACCTTCATCATGTTGCAACCTGTTCATCAAGCCCTTGGAGTCTTCAGGAGCCAGCCAACTTGCAAAGAAGATTTGGACTTGGCAATATCAGTAGACTGTAAATAGAAGGACTTGAAATGCAACCTGAACAGGACCTTGAATTGTAACGTTAAATGTTGATGTTTTAAAAGTGTTAATTGTAAAGAAAAGTAAACCATTTTGTTGTTTAAAAATTGTTGTTGCAACTCATTCCAAGTACTGCCCCACAGAACCCACAAGCTGAGGTTACAAATTGGCGCCCAACCAGCATGGGGCTTGGAAGTGAGATTGCAAATATAAATTGCTTGTAATGGAAGTGTGCAATAAGTTGGGGTTTGATCCCCATATAACTGTTTTGTTATGTGAAGTAAGTTCAAGAGATGTTGCTATGTGAATTTGAAGCACATGATTCTGTTTGGAAGTTGCATGAAGGAAGGGATTCCAGTTGCAATCCCCCATCCCTTCTGCAAACTGCTTGGCTGAATTGCAACAATTGCTGTAAAGAGTTTTGCAAACGGCCAGTGCAGCTAAGCTTAAGGGAAAGACAATGTTCTGCATTCAGATGCACCAAATGTGGTTCCTCCAAGTACAGGAATCTCTGGGGAAATCATTGTTTAATGATTTCAAAAGTTGCATTGCAATTACTGTCGGGACGACAGAATTTTAGTGGGGGGAGAATGTAACCCCCATGCCCAGAATGGGTTGGCCCAGAATGGGTTGACCCAGTAAGGGGTGGAGACTCGGAGCAGCAGAGAGGCTGAAAGAGCTCTTTTGCAGAAGAACAAGGCTACCAGACTCGGACCTTGATTTCTATAAGCCCTTAACACCTTGTTAAAGTAATTTCAATATTGTTGGGAACTACTGGGAAGGTAGTTGTTGTTTTGCTGTGTTGTAAATGTTGGAGTTTATTGTTTCAGGGTTTCTTTTGTGGTTGTAATGGTGAGAGTTCTCCTGGAGACCTTCATCATGTTGCAACCTGTTCATCAAGCCCTTGGAGTCTTCAGGAGCCAGCCAACTTGCAAAGAAGATTTGGACTTGGCAATATCAGTAGACTGTAAATAGAAGGACTTGAAATGCAACCTGAACAGGACCTTGAATTGTAACGTTAAATGTTGATGTTTTAAAAGTGTTAATTGTAAAGAAAAGTAAACCATTTTGTTGTTTAAAAATTGTTGTCGCAACTCATTCCAAGTACTGCCCCACAGAACCCACAAGCTGAGGTTACATTGGCACTCTTTTAGACAGCATTCATGCGCCATCTGATCCTATGCGCATCCATTCAGACAGAATAAGTTAAATTGCTCCATCTACAGCCTTTCTTGTTTTTAAATTGTAGTTTGTCAATTGCCCTTAGACATTCAACGTGATTATGATTTTTTTTTAAAAAAATGCTGACATCATTAATTAGCCAAATGTTCATAACTTTATCTCTTCACTGTACAATTCCTGATGGGGTAAGAACACCCTTGTGGTTAATTCTGGGAGAAGAAAGAGCAGCCCAGGGAATAGTGTCATTAAACCAGTTTGAAACAATGTGAAAATCCATAACATCAAAGTATTTTATTCATTGAAGAAGTTTCTACTTCTGAAATCAACACAAAAATTGAAAAGGGAGAATATTCAATTAGAATCCCTGGAGTTCTGGAATCACTCCCAGGGATCTGGCAACAAAAATGATTTATGCTCTATATTATCTCGTTGTTCTATCTCAACTGGCCTATTTGAGCTAACATAAAATACAGGCAGCCCAATCCGGAGCCTGGGCAGTGAGAAACAGCGCCACTGCAGTACCACTCACTGCCTCCAGGGAGAAAAAATCCTGCTGCCAGAAAGCCCTCCATAGGGCTCAACAGACTTACGTGTGGTGTAAGTCCAAGGGCCAAGACATCACACTCCTGGCCCCAATCCCTAGGTGGAAAGGAATGCCCCTGCCATTCCCCTGCTGTGCCAATGGAATGGAAGAGCTCTGACATGGTGCTCAGTGCCACGTCCGGATCTTCCGGTGGATCGTGATACTGCCCACCAACATTTTTGCTCCTCTGGTAGGGTAAGTGCTCCGGGGAGGGAAAATCCACCAATGTGAGGCCGTGCTGCTTCCGCAACATGACTCACTCACTCACTCACTCACTCACTCACTCACTCACTCACTCACTCACTCACTCACTCACTCACTCACTCACTCACTCACTCACTCACTCACTCACACACACACACACACACACACACACACACACACACACACACACACACACACCAATTGGGTCATGATTCTGCTTATCTTTGTTTCTGGCCTTCTTTGTTGCTCCTGACAGCTTTATCACCTGCTGACTGAATATCGGCCAGTCCCCTCCCGGGGGGTTAATGCCAGACATCATCTACCTATCTTAATTGTGGAAGATTACTGCTGCTAGTGTTTTAATGTTTAATTTATTTATTGTTTTAATTGAAAGTATTAGCTGTATTCAAATGTTGATTGTGTTGTAAACCGCCCTGAGCCCTTCGGGGGTAGGGTGGTCTAATAAATTTAATTAACAACAACAACAACAACAACAATAATGATGATGATAATAATAATAATGATGATGATGATGATGATGATGATGATAATAATAACAACAACAACAACAACAACAACAACAACAACAACAACAACAACAACAACAACAACAACAACTTGTGCCACAACTACCATCTGCCTGTGACAAAGAACTGGTGGAATCACAAACCTGAAAAGGTCACTGAAAATGAACACGTAAAACTACTCTGGGACTTCCGAATTCAGACTGACAAAGTTTTGGAACACAATACTCCTGACCTCACGATTGTGGAAAAAAAGAAAGTGTGGATAGTTGATGTTGCAATTCCTGGTGACAGAAGGATTGATGAGAAGCAACTGGAAAAACTTACACGATACGAGGATTTAAGGATTGAACTACAAAGACTCTGGCACAAATCAGTAAAGGTGGTCCCAGTGGTGATCGGCACACTGGGTGCAGTGCCTAAAGATCTTGAACGGCACTTAAAAACAATTGGCACTGACAAAATCACCATATGTCAGCTGCAAAAGGCCACCCTACTCGGCTCTGCACGCATTATTCGTCGATACATCACACAGTCCTAGATGCTTGGGAAGTGTCCGACATGTGATGTAATACAAAATCCAGCATATTGATCTTGTTTGCTGTGTATAACTGTTTTGTAATAATAATAATAATAATAATAATAATAAATAAATAAATAAATAAATAAATAAATAAATAAATAAATAAACCATAGGTGTCAAACTCCTGGCCCTCCAGATGTTATGGACTACAGTTCCCATCATCCCCTGCCAGCATCATGCTGTGTAATAGACTAAACACACAGCAATCATCTCTGGATAAATGTAAATGATGCTGTCATGGACTGCACAGTAAAATGGAGGTTTAAAAGTACAAGTCAGTCAATGGAACAAGGTGCTATCAAAACATAGTGGGGGGAAAACATCCTAGGAATGGAAAAGTACCCTCATTGGGTAAGCTGACCTGCACTCTGACTGGTGGAGCAACCAGCTAACTCAGAGAGGGAGGAGGTATCTCTCTGAGTTGAAAAGTTTTGGGAACTTTTGGATTTGGATTCCTGCAAGTTAACATCAAGTTGGATTGGTTGAAAGGAAACCAATTGAAACTCAATCCAGTGAAGACGGAGGTTCTCTGTCTGGGTTGGTAGGAATAGGTTTGTTGGCTGCTGGCTTGGGACGGAGCACAACTTAACATTGTGCAAACCGTAAAGAGCCAAGATGTGTATCTGGTCTTCTCCTTATCAATGGAGGCCCAGGTAATGCATGTTACTCACCTGGCTTTTTACTATCTACGCTGTGCAAAGTATCTGGCACTTTACCTGTTCCAGGCTGACCTAGCCACAGTAATCCATGCAATGGTCACCTTTTGGTTAGTTTACTGCAACTCACTCTGTGCAGAGTTTCCCCTGGGCCTGATCCAGAAGCTCCAGCTGTTCCAAAACACAGCAGGACAGGTCCTCACTGGGACCACAAGGTATGCAAATATTCAACCAGCCCTACACTAGCTGCACTGATTCCAGGTGGAGTACTGGGTCAGGTTCAAGGTTTTTGTGTTAACCTTCAAAGCCCTAAATAGACTGAGGCCTGCATATCTATGGGACATCCCTCGAAGACTGCTATGTTTGGTGAACAAAAATCTGTTTGTGATCCTTAGTCCAAGGAAAGTATGGCTTGCCTCAACCAGGGCCAGGGCCTTTTCAGCCCTGGCCCCTGTCTGATGGAATGTTGTGTCCAGAGTGACCAAAGCCCTATGAGATTTAATGCAATTCTGCAAAGCCTGTAAGACAGAGCTGTTCCACCAGGCATAAGGTTTAGGAAGCTACAGAGATTTAGCAATGGCCCCCTCCTCATTCTTTTCCCTTCCCATCTTCTCCCCTTTCTCCTGTCTTTTTTCCTTAGAAGAAGAAGGAGGAGGAGGAGGAGGAGGAGGAGGAGGAGGAGGAGGAGGAGGTTGGATTTATATCCCCCCTTTCTCTCCTGCAGGAGACTCAAAGGGGCTTACAATCTCCTTGCCCTTCCCCCCTCACAACAAACACCCTGTGAGGTAGGTGGGGCTGAGAGAGCTCCGAGAAGCTGTGACTAGCCCAAGGTCACCCAGCTGGCGTGTGTGGGAGTGTACAGGCTAAAATAACTTCCCTCTTTTCCTTACCTTCCTTTCTCTTCTCTGCTTGGCCAATCTTTTTACAAGGGCTTCACCTAAACTAAATGATCCTGTGTAGTAGAGGGCAAGGCTTAGGCATTAACTGCTCGATGGTTTGTGAGTTTTATGTCATTTATATTTCAGAATTACCGTAGATATATTTTAAAGGACGAGTTTTAAAGCATTTATTATGATTCTGTATTGTTTTAACTGAGGTTGTAAATTACCCCGAGCCTTTTAGGGAAGGGCACTGAACAAATCTAATAAATAAATATCCCTTAACTGCATGTGTTAAAAATAAACTCTGAGGGGATTTCAGTCAGGGAGTGGATCTGACTTGAAATATATTAGGTGTCAGCATGTTCTGAAAGCAGAAAACACTCAGGCCCCTTCCGCTCACGCAAAATAATGTGTTTTCAAACCACTTTCACAACTGTTTGCAAGTGGATTTTGCTATTCCGCACAGCTTCAAAGAGCACTGAAAGCAGTTTGAAAGTGCATTATTCTGCATGTGCGGAATGAGCCTCAGACAAGAAAACTAGGAGTTTTATTTAGTGGTCAAGGCTGAAGGTGGAATAGTAGTGAGGCTTTCCACAAGTGACCATAAATAAGAGGGAAGGGAATATATCTTCTGGGTGTGGAAGAAATCCTAAATCATTTAGAACAGAAGAATTCCTAAACCATTTAGAACAAACAAGTGGATTCCCAGCCTGATGTACTACCGTTCTCCTTAAAGTTACCTCAGGAGGGAGATTTATGTGAAGTGGATAGCTAACAGCGTCAAGGCTGTATGTGAACTGCATGAAAGGATACCAGCTTGTTACAACCAAAAGTTATCATGACTCCATTAACCAGTTAAAGTAAAGAACCTCTCATAACTCTGAGCAACTGAAGAAACCTATAGAGCTTGTATTAAGAATTGTGTCTGTGCCAAAACTGATGTTTATCTATAGTTAATGCCTGCCTGATTTCTATGCACTGAAATATCTCCTGATCTGACCTAGTTTGTTCAATAAATTTTACATCTGTTTGTTCAACTTGCCTCGGTTCTCTGGTGTCTTGAAAAAGGGGAGCGGCCATTGGGGAAAAGACTCCCTTCACCTTTTTGGAGTTCCTAAGGCTGAGCAGACAAGCATCAAACACCTCACACACCACCATCAAAGCAACTCAGTCATAGAAAAGGCGGGAAAACCTGCCCAGGATAGTTAGGAGGCTTCCTGAGGCTGTCACAAATAGTTATGAGGGTGAAGGGTCAGTGGCAGATGCCTATAAGATTATTTAGAAATGGAGCCCCATCATGAGGGAGAGACACAAGTCCAACTCTAACACTATATTTAGTGGCTGACTGAAGCACAAAATATATGACCCTCTTGTCAGTTCTGAAAGATGCTCAAGTGTAAAGTTCAGCAGATGCGCCATTAAAACATTTGGAAGTGAAAGGGATGAACCCTTTCCAATTAAATTACTTTGAACCAATCCTTTCCTTTTAAATTCTTCCATGTATTTTAATGCATTGAATTATACATTCTCCCTTTCGATGTGCAGAGACATGTTTCTTATGTACTTGGGTGCACATATCCTAGCTTAGAATCCACCCTCAAGGAACACAGGACAACTTCCAGGGATAGGTACTGTGCTTAACATAAATAGAACATAAAAGTGCAGATCTAATTATAGCACCTGCTACTAAGGTAACGCATCTATGAAGGGAAGCATTTGTTTACTGGAACATAGTGTTATGCCTTAAAGATGTGAAGCGTACCTCAGGGCAAACACAATGTTTTATTGTAGAAATATTTTCTTTCTTGTAAGAGCCACTGAGGTTACACCCTGACCCAGATGGCCCAGGCTTGCCTAATCTCATCAGATATCTGAAGCTAAGCAGGATCCATTAATAATTGGTTAACGCTCAGTTAATGGGGTGCTGTTTGGTTTCTGGGCTGTATGGCCGTGTTCTAGCAGCATTCTCTCCTGATGTTTCGCCTGCATCTGTGGCTGGCATCATCAGATCCTCTGAAGATGCCAGCCACAGATGCAGGCAAAACATCAGGAGAGAATGCTGCTAGAACACAGCCATGCAGCCCAGAAATTATACAGCACCCCAGTGATTCCGGCCTTCGACAATACTTAGTTAATGCCTGGTTAGTACTCAGATAGGAGACCATCAGGGACCAAGATTGAGAGCTGGTTTAAGCAGACCTGCAGTCACCTTCAGCTGGGGTGACTCCAGAGGGACCAGTAGGCAACAAGGTGTGGACAATAGGCCCAGAGCACAGGTTTTAGAGAACTAAAATCACATACAACTTTCCAGTACCAGGGACAGCTCCCAAGAAAAATCGAAATTAGAAAAGCACAGTAGAACATTACTAAGCCTTCATAAGTTTTGATGGCCAGAGCAACACACATACGCGAAAAAGCAAAGGGAATTTAGAAGAGAAAAAACTCTAACTTGAAATTTCACATTGACTAGCCAGGCCCAGCCATGCAGCCGGGAGGCCTCGCCGCTGCTGGGGGATCAGGCCGGCATTGTCTGGTGATGCTGGCGGCACCCAGCACCGCGTGGCTGGGAGCTGGCTGGGAGCCCCTGCATGGCCAGGAACCCCCCCAACACTGCGTGGTCGGGAGCAAAGTGGGTGCTGTGGGCTCCTGCCCTCCACATCCTCCCTGCTGATGGGGAGGGAAGGAGGTGGCCTGCCCCTGCAGCCTGGGTGGCCTGCCACCAGGCACCCCTCAGGCCCAGCCCCACTAGGCTGCCCAGGACCACTGCCACTGGAGCAGCCACCGGCTAAGGTAAGTGGGGTGAGTCAGGGGGCACAGTGGGGGTTGCAGGGGGCAGGGGCGCCAGAAGCAGGTGTTGACCCCTGGCGCCATTTTCCCCTGGTACATCTCTGGGTCTCAGCATCCCAGGAGAAGGTGTCCCAAACAGACTTTAAGAAGTTAGTGATGCTCATTAGGGTTTGGAAGCCTCTCCTCCTGTTTTGAAAGGCCATCTGGGAGTTCAGTGCACTCTGCAGGCAATTTTTGGCTAAGAGCAGAGAGAACCTGGAGGCTGGGTCACAACGAGGGTGAAGTGTTACTGTATGTGAGCTCAGAACTGCATGCATCACTTAAACGCCAGCTATGCTGCCACCAGTGATAAACAATGTTAATGTGGAGATATTGTGCATGATTATAGAGATGCACAGAGGAAGAACCTTTTAAATTTTGTATGCTCTGCATGGAGCCCCACTGAAGAGCAGCATTAATGTGGATATTCTATCACTTAAGTCCATCCTGATGTTAAACACAGAAGTACAAAACACTTCAATCCAGGATGCTACAGCTGTAAAATGTTACCAGAGCTAAGAGGGCAGGTAGTGAATGACACCCAGGGCGCTGAAGAGACAAACTTAAGATTTTCCTTTAGCTCACAATTCACAGGATTGGAGACAGCAGGGCAGTGAAGGCGATATGTATTATCTGGAAATACAACAGGCTTCAACCAGTCTTTGGCGGTGTAGATATCCCTCCCTTGTTTCAGTGGGCGTTTTCCCACTTACCTTCTGCCCTGCGCTACTGTAGGCAAGTAGCGCGGGGTCCCCCGGCACTCCCCACTACAGGGGCGGCGACAACGCAGCCGCCCCGACGCTGCCACTGTCGCGCCCCCTCAGTGCGTGTCATTCCTGGCGCTCTTCCAAACGGCGCCTTTTGATGACCCCGCGCTCTGCATGGGGAAGCCCGGGCGCGCGCCAGAAATGATGCGCGCTGAGAGCAGTGTGCTGCATATGGGGGGGGAGGTCGTGGCAAGTGGGGAAAAGCCCAGTGATTCCATTTTACTTTATTTTGCTAGAAAGCCTCTTAAGCTCTCACATACTCTCTCTTTTAGGAAGCAGTTCTGTAGGAAGCAGATCTTTGCTGGGACCAGGCAGCCAAGTCTCCTGCTATAGCCACCTACCCCAGAGTTCTGAACTCCTGTTGCTGATTAGTGGAGCAGCAGGAGCAAAATGATGGGGAAAGTAGTGTTGCCATGATGTCACAATGCTATTTCTGGTTTCATAGTCATACGTGATGTCAGAGTGTCGCAGTGACATTGTAGGAATTTCCCAAATCTCTATGATTTTTACTGCAGACATCTGGAAAATTCATAGAGTTTTTATCACGACGACAAGATGTCACTCTTTCAGAGATGTTACTGTATATGATAGCACAGAGGCGAAGCAAGGGGAAACTGCGCCCGGGGAACGCACGTAGCACCACCCTGCCGCAGCACACCCTGCCCCTACCTGCCCCAGAACGCACCCAGAACGCCCCCTTCATGGATCCGCCCCGAGTTGTCGCACCACCCGCCCTGTGGGCGCTACACCACTGTGATAGCATGTATGTGATGTCCCCATGCCCTGTTCCCAAAAGCTGTTGGGAATTTGTGGTAGTCGACTGGGACTTTCAACCAGGTAATTCAGCTCCAATAACGAGAGTCATGGGTCTCAAGCCACGCCTTTTGTATATTTTAGGACAGGGATTCTAGAAGCCTTGAACCGCTCCATGTTTAAGTGCTTCTATGGTTTGGGGAAACGTTATTAGTCCCTTGGCTGCCACTGGCACAATGGCCAGAACAGTTGTTTTGGGAGTAGGGAGGATACAACATGGTCTATAAACAGAAATTCTCAGAGTTATTCTCCATCGCTGCCTAAAATGAGGAGAAATAACCACATGAACAGAAAAACTGCCATGAAAATAAAGATTCACCTTTTTGATTCAAACAACAGAAAAGTGAAACCAAAATATCAATTTCGGGTCATAACAGCAGGGACAAACAGTTGGAAAAATATCCCTATTGTACATGGCTGCCTTTGCCCTCTGAGGACAAGGTCCCATAAAGATTTTTAATTTTCCCTGCATTGCTTCTGTTGGAATTCCCCGAACTACAAGCCTACAACTTTTTTTCCTTGAAAAAGATAAAAGAAAATAATGCTGTTCTACCCCAGACAATGATCAATACAGAAAAGCCAGTGTAATAAATGGTGTGTCCTGCCCCCAAGCAAAGGTTGCACTGTAGTATTTTTGCTTCCTGATGAAAGTCAGAAGCAAAAAGAGAGAAAAAAAAGACTGACCTACTGTTATCCCAAACAGCTGGCAATCTATGAAGCAGTTAATTTCACTTCTAAAAAGATGATAGCCATGACAAGCCGTGCCTTTAGGCTGACTGTCTGCTCTCTCCATTTCTGAAAGGGCTGATGGCAAAACTCCACGTCTTTTATCACAGCTAGAGAAGAGCACATGTGCACCTGCGGATTACGTCCCCCCCTGCCCTGTTAGCTGAACAGAATGGCTCATATTTACTGCGTATGACAGCTGTGAACTCCCTAATGATGCAGGTCATGAAAAGTTCCTGGTCCCTTGTGGCTGGAGGTAGAGAAAAAGATCAACGTGTAACTGTAGCAATAGCATGGTTGCACAACTTATGGCTGACAAGCCCCAGCTGCAGACCACCAGCTGTGTATGGTGACCAGCCAGGTACTTGCCAATTCTTTGGACTTTGCTGCTCTATGCAGATGAGACTGGCAATTGACTGAGCCCTTGGTGGGCAGTGGGCAGCTTTTCTTCATCCCATTAAAGTAACTATTGCCCCTGCAGCACACATTCTGTGGCAGTCATTTTGTCGGGCACCCACCAAACCATGTCAGGCTCAAAAAAGTTGATAATCCTGATATAAGGTTTTATAGGGTGTATGGCTTGGCGGGTTGAGGTTCAAGGTTCTGGCCAACAGGTCTTTCCGCTATGGTTCCAGCATGGCCCACATTTACAACCTACTGGCAGGAAGTGGCTCTAAATCTGCGAAGGCCCTCAAAGAAGCAGCACAGAAAACTCATAACAGGCTTACTGACAGCAGAAGTACCTATTTTTTTTAAAAAATAATTTTTATTGTATCATTTGAAGATTCCATTTTATATTAATACTCTTCTTCACTCATTTTCAAACAATATATTTTCCCCTCTCCCCCGTATTTTCTTCATAGTTTTATCAAACAAACAGCAGTAAGTTCATTCTTTGTAATCTCTTCTCCCATATCTCCTCATTGACTCCAGCTTCTTTCATCCAGTCCGCATATATTGTCCATATCTTCAAAATTTCACTCTGTTTATCTTGCCACAGTTTATTTTTTTGTTATTATATCGAAAATGTCCAGTGTCACTTGTTCCCAGATATATTCCAACCATTTCTGGATTGTCCATTTTTTCTTTTCTTTCCAGCCTAAAGCTATTGTTGCATGTGCTGCTTTGATCATTATTTGATACATATAGCTATATTTTTTATCTACCCTTCTATCCTCCATTACACCCATGAACATTAAATCATTATTTATCCCAATATTAATCTTCACCAGTTTCTCGATATATAACATTACGGTTGTCCAAAAATTTTTCACTTCTATACATTCCATCCACATATGGAGCAGAAGTACCTAGACAGGCTTTCAGAACATGGGATGAAGTTGTCTTGGAGCTCACCTTTCACATTAGCGTCTGATCATTGTTCATGTGTAAGGGACTGCAGCAGACAGACATTTGTAATGCTAATGAGCACTGGAGCTTGACATATGCAATTACAAGTCTGACTGAAGCCAAAGGTATGGATGGACTGGAGATGTGCCTTCATCTATGGATGGTTTCAGTTTTGTCCTTTTTTTTGTTTTCACTCATCCTCATTTTCATTTCCTCTACAGATAGAAAAGAGTTGGTTTTTTTCCATCCCACTTTTCTTTACTTTTAAGGAATCTCAAAGTGGCTTACAATCACCTTGCCTTCCCCTCTGCACAACAGACACCTTGTGAAGCAGGTGGGGCTGAGATAGTTGGGAGAGTACTGTGCCCCAGCTGGCTTCATGTGTAGAACTGGAGAATCAAATCTAGTTCTCCAGATTAGCATCTACCACTCTTAACCACCACACCTGTGCATATAAAAATGACATAACATAGGTACCCAACATAAGCGATTCTACAAATGTTATCCATAGCATCAATAGTGCATGACAATGGATCTACTCGCCATCTGGAGATTCCGGCTGGCGTGCCAAGTGGTCGCTCTTTGTTGAGCTCCCCCACCTTTTAAGATAAGTTTTAAATTTCTCCCTCCCTTTGTAGTTTTTACCTTTTAGTATTTATCAATTTCTTTTAACCTAAAATCTTCCATTGCAATTTGATTGGGACAGACTATGATAGAGAACCTTTTAGGAGGAAGAGCAGTGGCGTAGGAGGTTAAGACCTCGTGTATCTAATCTGGAGGAACCGGGTTTGATTCCCAGCTCTGCCACCTGAGCTGCGGAGGCTTATCTGGGGAATTCAGATTAGCCTGTGCACTCCCACACACGCCAGCTGGGTGACCTTGGGCTGGACACAGCTTCTCGGAGCTCTCTCAGCCCCACCCACCTCACAGGGTGTTTGTTGTGAGGGGGGAAGGGCAAGGAGATTGTAAGCCCCTTTGAGTCTCCTGCAGGAGAGAAAGGGGGGATATAAATCCAAACTCTTCTTCTTCTTTTAAATTGATCTTTTAAAACAGTTTAAAATCTATCATATTTTCACAATAGTGGTGACTAATGAGTCTGTTTCCTTTTTGTTTTTAAAACAAGTTGTGCACTTCTGAAGCCTGGAGCTTCCCCATCGCCAGGTGTGGTTGAGTTGCTGATCTTATTTCTTATCTTCTTGGCTCAACTGGAGAGTTTGAGGCTTTTCACTGGCATGACAATGCCCTCCATTACCAAGTTTACAGCATACACAACCAGTTGACCCCACAGTGATACTGTTCCACAGGATGGGGCATTGCTGGCAACAGGGATGGTCTCATCTGGAATGCAAATCAAGCAGAGATTGGTGGATTCCCTAAGCCAAACTGGAAACCAAAGGCTACATCTCACTCTAATATTTCCAACTCATATCCCTACACCTTGTAGCCAAACCATTCTGTGAATCTCAAAGATTCCTTTCATTAGTGGTAGCCAACTCAGCTGGAATGGGACTGTATCATTGTTCTAAGCAGGGGGATTTCTTTTTTCTGAAATTGATTTTTTAGACAAATCCATTGCTTTATTCTCTTTTTTTTTGTCTTTTGAAAGAAGGATTTCTCTTTCATTTCTCTTTGTAGAGAAATCAACCTTTTTTGTAACTCAGGACATTTAAGTTGTTTCATGTTACACACCACAGGGTGCAGCTGCAGCAGGGGGATACAAAGAGCTGGGAAGACATATTGCCAGACTCTGAGCAACCACAGAGTGAAATTCTGAAATTCTGCAGGGGCATCCTTCTGGCCCCTTCTCACTTCAAATTTCTCTTTGATCAAGACAGGACTGATTAGAAACTACTACCAAATTCCTAAAAAGAGGGAAGGGAGAAACCAGGCAAAGAGAAATTAAGAGAATTTCTCTTAACAATGCTATGAGCAACTACATGTTCCATATTGTTGTGTGTGTTTTTAATCACAACACTGCAGACAATTTTCTGGTGTGCTGCCAAGTTAAGCAGCTCGCCATACCCTTGACCTTAATAACAGAGAGCAGAAAATCAAAACTACTGACAAGAACACAAATGAATTCAAAAAGAAGTGAAATGGGAAACGTTTGCTAGCAGAACCTGATTCAGAGCCCAAAGTTCCATTTGGGATGGAAACGCTTCAGAAGTAGATTTAGGATTCCGGGAACATTTCAAAAACAACATGGGGAAACAGGCAGTTCCTGATGACATCTAGCAACAGGCTCCAAAGTTTTGTTTTACAGTAGAAATGCCAAATTTGCATCCTTAGGCATTGCTTAATGTAAATTGTTTTGAAGCCATGTGATAATGTTTTTCCCCTGTATAAATTAACAGCTGTCCAATGAAAGCCAGAGTAGTTATATCAGACAATCCCATTATCTTATTTGTTTAAAAAAAAATGCAATACCACTGGCAAGACGGTGACATTTGTAGCCCCAACTGGATAACTGGATGTAAATTCAGGTCTCTAGTGCTAAAGAGCAAGTGGTAATTGCTACTTCATCTCCATTTCAGTGATGTATTAGGAAAGAAGGAATATCCCAGTGCTAAGCTCAGGCAGCAGAACGAGGATGTTACCAACTTCTTCAGATGCCCTTTGCAACCCTCCCTTTAGATATTCCAGCATATGCTTCCCTTGGAACAAGGCTCTCAAATGTAGCAGAACTTTTGAAGGGACCCTTTCTGATATTACATTTACAGCCCAATCCAGATGGGGAGGGCAAATCTGCAGAGGAAACAGCAGAGGGTCATACAGATGTGTTCGCCTCCTCCACCATGTAAGGAGCAGCCCCACCAACACAGGGGACAAACACGCCAGTGATCAGCCACCCCTCTGATCAATGGCACTAAAATCTGGAAGTCCAAGGTGCCATGGCATGGCCTGGCATCCTGAATGGATGCCAGCATGGGGGACACACAGTGTGGTATTAACAGAGGTGGAGCCGATGTTAGCTTCCACTGACATTCCAGCACAGGAACACCAGCCCCTGAACTCTTGGACTTACACTGCACTTTTGTGTGGCATTGTGGGGATATGATTGAAGTCTATAAAATCATGCATGGGGTAGAAAATGTTGACAGAGAGAAATTTTTCTCTCTTTCTCACAATACCAGAACCAGGGGGCATTCATTGAAAATGCTGGGGGGAAGAATTAGGACTAATAAAAGGAAACACTTCTTCACGCAACGTGTGATTGGTGTTTGGAATATGCTGCCACAGGAGGTGGTGATGGCCACTAACCTGGATAGCTTTAAAAGGGGCTTGGGCAGATTTATGGAGGAGAAGTCGATCTATGGCTACCAATCTTGATCCTCCTTGATCTCAGATTGCAAATGCCTTAGCAGACCAGGTGCTCAGGAGCAGCAGCAGCAGAAGGCCCTTGCTTTCACCTCCTGCATGTGAGCTCCCAAAGGCACCTGGTGGGCCACTGCGAGTAGCAGAGTGCTGGACTAGATGGACTCTGGTCTGATCCAGCAGGCTCTTTCTTATGTTCTTATGGCATAAGCCATTGTGGCCAATGAGGCTATTCAAGTGGCAGGAAGGATTTCAAGTTTTCCTCCCTGCTGTGCAGTCTGAAAGCCCCTTTGTATGTGGTGCAGGGCTGCCTTCGTCACGCCACCTCCAGCAACCGCAGTGCAGGTCAACGAACTGGATTGTGCAGTTAACAGTGCGGATGTCCATAGAGCATAGTTCCTTTCAACATGGTTCAAGGATAGAGGGCTGGTTTCAAATCCCCACTCGCCATGGAATTCACCAAATGACTTCAATCCAGTCATTCTCCACAGCCCAACCTACCTCTCAGACATACTACAGTTTCTGTCAAGGATCTGTATCAAATCCTTTCCACTCTGAAGAGTCTGAAGCCTTTCTCCAGACCAAAAAAAAAAGCCTTTCTGTAACTTAAGTAGCTCTTCAGCTGAAGGAAGAGTCACTTAGACTGGAATAAAGCTCCTTAGGCTAGAGGAAGGGTTCAAGCTTTGTTGAGCAGAGTGTTTGAATAAAGACCAGCATAGGGGCATTCGTGTAATTCTCTGTCATCACAATTTCCCCACTGAGTTTGGTCTGCCTGCTCACCAGCATGACAAATTAGAATATTCCCAACTGCAGAGGTTTTTTGCTCTCCTCATTTTGATGCTCTGAAATCAATATTTAATATGCAATTAGTTCTGTATTTATTAATGGGTCTCCTATTGTGATGCCAGAGCACACAGAGGCCTTCCATTTGTGCAGCCTGAGGAGGAACAGCTGATCCTATAGGCCAGGGTGCTATAGCTGCACATCCCATCTAGGAGTGAGTACCAGCAATTGTACTCAGTACATTTTTGGTTTGGGTTTATAAAACCTAGAATTTTTCAGTAAAGCTGATACCCATCAGCTTTATTTTGCCTTTTACCAAAATTTGTCGCATTTTAAAAACCTGAACCAGAAAATCTTTAGGTGGACATGAAAAGTGACAGCTGGGAGAACTTCTCCTTGCCACCCCCCAGGAGAAAAGGTTGCTTTCACAGAGCTCTTTGCAATCCCTCCCCAATCAAAAAGCCGACAACCAGCTTTGAGACTAGTGAGATGAAGATGATGAAGAAGAAGAGTTGGATTTATATTTTCCCTTTCTCTTCTGTAAGGAGACTCAAAGGGGCTGACAATCTCCTTGCCCTTCCCCCCTCACAACAAACACCCTGTGAGGTAGGTGGGGCTGAGAGAGCTCTGAACAGCTGTGACTAGCCCAAGGTCACCCAGCTGGCGTGTGTTGGAGTGCTCAGGCTAATCTGAATTCCCCAGATTAGCCTCCACAGCTCAAGGGGCAGAGCGGGGAATCAAACCTGGTTCCTCCAGATTAGAATGCACCTGCTCTTAACCACTACCCCACTGCTGCTCTCTTGATGGTTCCTTGCAGAGACTGAAGAACTCTATTATCTACAAGCAACCTGGCTCCCTTCCCTATCCCAAAGCCAGCAACTAGCTTTGGGATGGGGGGAGGGGTTGCTTGGAAAGAATGGAGTGCTATATTCTGTGCAAGCAAAAGCTGAAAAAGCCGAAACCTATTCAGTTTTTTTCAGCAACAGGCTAATTCAGCTCTGCCGAATAGCTGGGCTTTTTCGGTAAAACAAAAACCTGAAACCACCCAATAAGGAGGGGGTTGGGTGATTGAGATTTGCCAAATCACTACCCTTAATGTCATTCCCAAACACGCACACACTGCCCAATGAGAGCAATCCTTCATTTCATTCAGCTGTGCTAAATCCCAGGAAAGTTTTTTTAGGATTGCAGCCTACATCACAGCCATGTTTCTTGAGCCAAAGCACATATGAAATGTCATATCGTTGATGAAGAAAAACTCGCTTTCAAAAATATACAGTGAAGAAAAATGCAGAATAAAAATAAATTCTAAAGAAAGGAGAAGACCATAGGAAGTGACTGTGTGAACAGTGATGGGATGGAGCAAGGATAGGGTTGCGACCCCCAGAAGACTGCAGAGAGCGGGACTTATCTGAATGATGATATTCTGATGCTGCAGTGTAACCTCCAGCTACATAATCAGATGTGATGACAGCAGGTTGAGGAGCACTCTAAAATTCATTCAAACTCTATGGTAAAACACAGTGTTTGGGGTGAATCATAGAGCATCATGGAGCCTGGTGATGCTATTTCAGTCACACAGTCAGAAGTATCAGAAAATTATCATTTTGCACCCCCATTTTTTCTCCTGCCACCCCTCTATGTATGGCTGGGAGATGTGGGAGAGCTGAAAAGATTTTCCCTGAGAGTGGTAGGAAAATGGTAACCCTAAACAAAGGGTACTTTCTCAGCTTCTTCCAGTGTAAGTGTTGCCCAGGTTTGTTTGTTTTTTTAGAGCGACAAGGCTGGTGTGGAAAGGAATTGGCAGTGTGAGCTCTCCCAACTGACCACAGGTTGCCATCCTCAAAAAGTAGCATGGAGTTCTCCCTGAGTTACAATTGATATCCAGACTACAGAAATTAGATAACGGCAGCTTTGGAGCATGGGCAGAATAGCATCATGTCCCTGTTAAGGTCCCTCCCTCTTCAAGCTCCACTCACAAATCTCCAGCAATTTCCCAACTGAAGGAGGCAACTCTGTCAGAGGCTGGTCCACTTCTGTTTTCCCCTGGGTATTCATTACTGAGGTAAGGATTTCCCAGGAGTATTTCCCAGTAGTTTCCCCCCATTGTTTGAGCTGCCTGGACCCTGGCTATCTCAGTCCTGATAGCCCCAACCTCAGTCAGGAGTTCCAATAGGATGGAGGGAAGGAGAATCTCCATGGAGACTTGCCTTTAAGAAAGCTCCTGCCACCAAAAACAGTGGCTTGGAGGGAAGTAGATCTTAGCTTCAGCCAAAGATTAGTTAGTTCCCTGTCTCTTACAGGGATAGCAGCCCTCACCAGAGGATGGGTTGGCTGAGGGTAAGCTACTCTCGACAGGCTGTGCATTCAGCAGCTGGAGGGAGGAGAAAACATCCACAAGCTCCATCCTCCTAATTCTGAAAACACCGAGGGGCACTTAAAGAAAGTGTCGGGAGGCAAGCCTTTTACTCCCTTCACACTTACTGCTACTACTGTCCTTTCTTTTCACATTCACTTGGATCTTCCAGTTTTCTTCTTTTCCTCTATACTCCCTTTTAATGTGTCCCCATAAGAAATGAAATGTTAGGGCTTCTTCACGAATATGCCCCAAAGGGCTTTTTTTTATGAATGGAAAGGATAATTCATTACATTATAAAAGAAGCACAACAGTTTTATTCAACCACATACTGTTCTCCTTCTACAACCTGGCTGTGATTGATGGTACCCTTCAGAGTTTTAGTGGCAAAAGAAAGAACTAAGCTTTGCAAATGCTCTTGAGATCTAGTTCAACAGAGATAACTGGGAAATACCAAGAAATCTTGGAACCATTCTCTACCAGTTACTCTAAGCCAGTGGTGGCGAACCTTTGGCACTCCAGATGTTATGGACTACAATTCCCATCAGCCCCTGCCAGCAAATTGGTCCATAACATCTGGATTGCCAAAAGTTCACCACCACGGCTCTAAGCCATGCTTCAACAGCCATCACCAATTATGGTCCAGATGTTGAGAGTAGCAGAGAGTTGCAGATGTTGGAGAACGGACCACTGGATACGCACCAGGAAGGGTCCTTCTCCTATGGGGACAGGAAAACAACTTATTGGAAGACATCTAATTGCCACCCCTTCCTTTAGGGAGGCAGGAACTGATTTTCTTTCACTTCCTGTCTTCTTTGTGTGAGAGTTGCTCTTCCTCAGTTGGTTCTTCCTGTGACTCATTATGGGACAGAAAAGCAGAATATAAAACCCCACTCTTCTTTCTTTCTTCTTGGTCTGTACCAGTTGTGGCAACTTCCTCTCTACAGAGATTATTTCAAATTTCCTACTCCTGCTGCTTTGATCTGAAAAAAAATTCATTTCCATTTCACTTCTCCCAGTGTGAGTCAGCTCCATGATTCTTTAATTTCATGCCATTTTCTGTTGACTCGTATTGAATGTCCCCCATAAAACATATGCATTTTTAGTGCTGCTAGTGCACCAACAAACTAGCATTGCATGTTATCTGTATATTAAATAGATGGTATACAGAGAGAAATATGGATGGAAGAATTTTTGCTCAGACAATACAACCTCCTCCAAATGCCCCCCACTGCTCTTTCGCAATGCATTAATGGCCAAATCAGAATTGAGAAGCTAAGGAAGTTGTATGCCAAGGCTGAGAAATTTTCCACTCACAGAACTGATAAAATGGATTGAAGCAAATATATATAAACACCACATATAAGCATCATACAGTTCTTTTTTTAAAAGCAATACCTGTTGATCTAGTGCAGAAGATTGGATACCTTATGCACCCCTGCTTAGGTTGGGCCAAGCGCTGACGACCCCGACGCTCACCCTAATTACGCTGCTCGGTATAAAATACACATCTTTGTTCTAGATCAGTCTTGCTTGATTCCGTTCATCAGATATTGGAGATCCTCAAGGAGCTCACTCTGGTCCATCGATCTCAGAAAAGCAGTTAGCCTCTTGGGTTAAACGAGAAACTAAAATAAATCAAACAGTGTGGCTCAGCTGTCGCCAGCTATAACAGCTCAACAATCCCTGGAACCACTTGAATTTTTATCCAGTGTTTGCTGATCTTAAGCTATGGCACAGAGCCTTCTACGACACCAGTAAATATTATAGCATGTGGGGGCTGGTCGTTAACTCCGGGTAATAACCATATCCTGAGATGAACAAATTGTGAGGAAGGAAGCCAAACTGATACTGGCCGTGATAGAAGCAGACAGGAACTTTATGTTACAGTGCCACTGGAGTATTTAATTAGGCATTCAGACAGAAAAGCAAGGGGGGGGATTGGCTTTGGAGAAGCAAATGGAATAAAATCCAGCTTTTCCCATCTCCAAAAAAGCACAACTGGATCCTAACATTCATCAGCAAAGCAAGGGGTGAAAACGGAGTGTTCGGATAAGGGAAAAATATCTCTGGTTATCTCTGGATAACCAAGATCAGTTCCCCTAGGGAAAATGGCTGCTTTGGAGGTGGGCTCTTTGGATTTCTACCCTGCTGAGGTCCCTCCCCTCCAAACCCCACCCTTTCCAGGCTCCGCCCTCCAAAGCTCCAGGTATTTCCCAACTCAGAGCTCCCAATTCACCCCACAGTACTTCACTGTTTGGAGAATCGTTGCCCACAACTCTGGTCCAGCTCACTTCTAGTAGCATTTATTTAATTCAAAACTTTCCCCTTCATTTCATCATCACAACAACTCTTACAGAGTGTGGTTTCGTGGCAAATATCAACCTCAGTCTCACTGGTTTTAGTCAGATATTCTCACCATTACACTATTTTGCCTCTCTAAGGTTGGAGAGTAAATGTGGGGATGTGGTAGAGTGTACAGAGGCCCTTTCTGAACAAATATCCTAAAATATTTGTAAAACATTTCCAAAATGTTTTCAATCCCCTTCTTTTGTTCACACTCAACCCCTTGGAAACGATTTCTGAAAACCACTACCTAATTTTTCTCTCTTTTTAAAAATTCTGTGTTGAATTGATGTTTCAGTGCTTTACAGCTGCATGCTGCATCCTGCATGCTATACTCTTTGTAACCTGATGCTTCAAAAATTGGCTCCCCAAAACAAAAGAACAAACAGAGAAATGCTGCAAATAAACAGGAAGGGGGGAACTGAGTGAACTCAAAAAATGGCTCTGAGGAGGAAGTTCAGGGAAGCAGAGAAATATGGGAAATGTAGTCAATACATGACACAACAACTGAAGACATTTTCAAAACGTTTCAGCCAGAGAATTGTTTTAAAAGAGGATTAATTTAAAATGTTTTGAGGCTGGAAATAAAATGTTTGACGGTAAAAAACAATGTGGAACTTCATAAGAACATAAGAACAAGCCAGCTGGATCAGACCAGAGTCCATCTAGTCCAGCATTCTGCTACTCGCAGTGGCCCACCAGGTGCCTTTGGGAGCTCACATGCAGGATGGGAAAGCAATGGCCTTCCTGCCTCAAAACATTCTAAATTAATTCTCTTTTAAAACAATTCTCTGTTATAGTGATATTCAAGCAGACGTTGGGAACTACACTGTAACTTTTCCACTTTTTATTATTATTATTATTATTATTATTATTATTATTATTATTATTATTATTATTATTACTACTACTACTATTACTATTATTACTATTATTACTATTACTATTATTTATTGGGTTTATAGACCGCCCTCCCCCGAAGGGCTCAGTTAAACCAGTTGATTGTTTTTTTCAATGCTTTTTTTCAGGGAAACTGTGCTGAACAGATGCATATTATAAAACGGAACAAGAGTAAAGCATTACAGATTCAAAAATTTAAGAGATAAGTATCTAGATTCAGTAAAAATGAAAGGAGGCACTGAATCTTAAGACCTTAATGCATTTTTAATTTCAATAACTATACGAGCTAATACAAGAGACTGCTGTGAAAGAATTCAGATTAATGATTAGTCTGGCCAGTAAGCCAATGTAGGTGTTCTCCCAAGTAGGAGAAGACAGATAGGCTAGCGCTGGATGATCGGTTGGTTTAATATTGAGGATCAGACTCCATTAGTGGTCTAAATTTCCAAAATAACCTCATACAAGTCCCTTACTGTGCTTCGAGGATATGACAAGCTCCCAATAAGAGCAGCTAGGCATTAATTTCCTTTCTTGTAGCAAAGAATATTGTTGTCTAATGTCGAGTTCCTCTGTGGATGAGTTAGATGAAATGAAGCCCTCATCCCTCTTAGACCATAAATCTGAACCAGTTCTCGAACAGCTCAGTTTTTTTTAAAAATCTCTGACAGAAGTTTTACATTCCCCACATCGTCACCTGATTTCCACTTAAAAACCTTGCTTCCATTAAAAAGAGCAAAAATAATTACATTAATTTACACAGAAATTGTGAAAAGTCAGACAGCCCATCAATGAAGCTCAGTGCTTTGCTTTGAGTGACAGGGTCTCTCTAGGGCACCACGGGGAAATGCGTTCTTACGCAGGCACTAGGCAAAGAGTCAAGGGTTAAGGGCCCTTTGGATCTTGCCCATGGCTTGTGCTTCTGGCCCTGCCAGCAAGCTATTAATACCTGCAAGAAGAGAGGGACACATTTAAGGAAGATGTAGTTGTGGCCCATAAGGTCTTCCTCACTTCTCCTCTAACCTAGCAGCTGGCGTTGCCGGCTGTGGGTTGGGAATTTTTGAGGCAGAATCTGGGGAGAGTGGGGTTCGGGAAGGGAACGAATTTCAACAGGATATAATGTTATAGAATCCATCTACCAAAGCAGCCATTTTCTCCAGGGGAGATCAATTGCAATAGCATGAGATCTCCAAGTTCTAACTGGACGCTGAAGTTATACAAACCACTCAGTATCTCTGGTTAGTCAGCCTCGAGAGTAAACACAAGTGTCTTTTTATCTATCTAGTTTCAACAGTACAATTCCGAATTAAGCAACAGATCCTCTAATGCACTCTATTTACTGATGTCTCATCCTTTCAATGATATTTCAAAAATAAACAACATTTCAATATAATACAAGGTTATCACTGTCACTCTAATGCAAATACACAAAAAATAGTTTGTTGTTCAAAGCAATAGCTTAAAATCCTATCTATTTGGGCTAATCAAATCCCGATTGGTTTGACTTCATCCTCTATGCTAGGGATGAAAACAAACGATCCCTAGCTGTCCCAGAGAGCAGAACCAATATTTCTTTAAATAATTGGAAAATTGACATTGACAAACTTTGTGCGAGTAATCGGGCCAGATTGAAGGAAATCCTGAGGTCCTTGTGCTTACTCACAAGGTTGACTAGCTAGAGGTACAGAGTGGTTTGTATAACTTTAATCTAAGTGTACCTGAAGATTGGCAGTCCTACCAGCTACATTGGTGTCACACCAGCAATGTGCAGGTGCCAGGTAGGGTTATCAGGTCGGGTCTGGAGCTCTCCCAGAGTTTCCTGGAGGAAACTGCAGCTTTGGAAGAAGACTCTATAGCAGGAGCCTCCAAACTATGGCCCTCCAAATGTTCATGAACTATGATTCCCATCAACACCTACCAGTATGGCCAACTGGCAGAGCTGATGGCAATTCCAGTCCATGAAAATCTGGAGGGCCATAATTTAGGAGACTTCTGCTCTACAGTATCACATCTTCACTGAATTCCTTCCCTTCCCCAAATTCCCCCCTTCCCAAATGTTCACAAATTTCACAGCCTGGAGCTGGCAACCCTATGCCCATGATGTAGGTTTGGGCTGCTCACCTACCAACCTAATAAACATTAATATACAGAAAATTCTTGAAGTTATACCAGAAGAAGACAGCAAAGTAGACTCTAGATATGGCTGGCCTCAGCACTGATTCATGATTGAAGGCAATAAAATCACTTTTTAAATGGGGAGGGAAAGGAACTCAGGGGTTACAACACCACAGCATGCAAGGGAGGGGAGGGGAGGGAGGGGCCCCGGCATCTGGACATGGCCCACCCACCCTAGCGTAGGGAGGGGGAGGGAGGGGGAGAGGTGGCATGCAAGGGAAGGGGGGAGGGAGGGAGGGGTGGCATGCAGGGAGGGGAGGGAGGGAGGGGGCCCGGCATCTGGACATGGCCCACCCACCCTAGCATAGGGAGGGGAGGGAGGGGGAGGGGTGGCATGCAAGGGAAGGGGGGAGGGAGTGAGGGGTGGCATGCAGGGAGGGGAGGGAGGGGGCCCAGCATCTGGGCATGGCCCACCCACCCTAGTGTAGGAGGGAGGGAGGGGGAGGGATGGCATGCAAGGGAGGGGTTTACTTTTGCTGACATTCCAATTAATTATTAAAGAGGAGCAACCTATTATAGATTTACTAACAAAAGGTGTGCCTAAGAAGACAGTCCCAAGAACATCTTCAAAGGAAAAATCACACCACCCCCACAGAGTTTTAATAGGCTGTCCCTTTATTCCCCTTTCCCAAGACGTGAGGCTAAGAAAATGGATATGAAATAAACAGAGTCTTAAAGCCAAGTGCAATAAAAAGAGAATATTACAATCTCTCCTTGTCCCAATAAAACGTCTGCAGTATTCTTCAGGAGAGAAAAAAAGGAGAGCAAAGGAGTCAATAGATGAAAATGAAGAAGGAAGAAAACTATATCAGGGATGAAAATGACAGCATTAAAGAGCACAGAGGATCTGGGAAACAGGAGGATTATGCAAATGACAACAAAAGCCCGAGGCAATCAAAAATACTTGAGGAAGCTAAATTGAAAAATAAGCATCCAATAGTGCCGAGAATCTCAGCTAATACCAAAGAACATTTTAAGCATAATTATACACCAAGCAACTGACAGCGGGAAAAGAAAAGTGATGGACTGTAAAGGAACGAGGAGGCTCCTTTATAGTGATTGTTTCTGCACCTGTCTTTTTTAAAAACTAAAGAGGGCAGCTGTTTGCTTAAAGATGCAACATGCAGATATGAATGAAGAATTAAAGAACAAGCAAAGCTGAAACCTGCAATTAACTGGATTGTTCTCCATAAAGCTGATAAAATCCAAGAGGCAAAACAAGTCTCTCCAAAAAAGCACTCAAAAGTGCACAGGAACAGAAGTAGGAGGAAGGCAGACGTAACGCTTTTTTCCCCCTAGAAGTGCTGTTCCGACATGTGTTCCGCACAAACTTTTGGTCTCCCCAGTTCAGCTGAAACATTTCTTGGAAGTTTGCAACAGAAGAAAAAGAGGATGAGGACGAGGGGTGGGGGAGGGATGAGAAGCAGTAGTTTGGATTTATACCATACTTTTCTCTACCTTTAGTTTAAGGCATAGGTGTCAAACTCGCGGCCCTCCAGATGTTATGGACTACAGTTCCCATCATCCCCTGCCAGCATCATGCTGGCAGGGGATGATGAGAACTGTAGTCCATAACATCTGGAGGGCCACGAGTTTGACACCTGTGGTTTAAGGCATCTCAAAGTGGCTTGCACACTCCCTCCCTTCTCCTCCCCACAATAGACATCTTGTGAGGCAGGTGGGACTGAGAGAGTTCTGAGAGAACTGTGACTAGCCCAGGGGTCTGCAACCTGTGGTTCTCCAGATGTCCATGGACTACAATTTCCATCAGCCCCTGCCAGCATGGCCAATTGACCATGGTTGCAGAGGCTGATGGGAATTGTAGTCCATGAACATCTGGAGAGCCGCAGGTTGCAGACCCCTGGACTAGCCCAAGGTCACCCATCAGGAATGTGCAAGAGTGAGGAAACAAACCTGGTTCACCAGATTAGAGTCTGCCCAGGGGCGTAACGAGGCAGCCCTGGGCAAACTGTAGCCCTGGGCAAAACCTGAGTTGGATGCCCCCACCCCCAAGCGGGCAGCCACCCACCACCTACCAAATTTTTTTGCACCAGGACATTGGTGCCTGCAGGGGGTGTATTATCAGCACCAAGGCTTCAGCATATCATCAGAGATTGTCCTGCTACTCCCTTGAAAGTTCGATGAGGTTTGGTTCAAGGAGTCCAGTTATGGACTCCTTAAGCAGTGTTCATCACATTGTTTCAATGGGAGCACAGGAGATGGGGCTACACCTTTGAGGGTCCATAACTTTGGCCCCCCCCTGAACCAAACTGCACCAAACCTGGGGGGTATCATCAGGGCAGTCTTCGATGAGGCCCTGAAAGTTTGAGATCGTGCCTTCAGAAATGTGCCCCTTCAGCCTGCAATCCTCCATGGACAGCACAGAAAACTCAATGTAGAACAAAGATTTCTGGGCTGGGATGTCCCTGCAGGGGCGCATTTTTGTGTATCGGCACCAAATTCCTGTCATCTGGAAACCGTCCTTATGGTACCCCCAAAGTTTGGCGCAGTTTATTTAGTTCACAGTTATGGACCCTCAAAGGTGCCCCATCCCCCCATTCTTTGCTAAGGAGATGGGGGCTACCCTTTGAGGGTCCATAACTTTGGACCCCCTGAACCAAACTGCACCAAACTTGGGGGGTGCCATCATCTCCAGATGATACCCTGAAATTTTGGTGCCGATAAATCAAAAATGCACCCCCTGCAGGAACATCCTAGAAATTTGCCCAAGAATCTTTGTTCTGCATTGAGTTTTCTGCATTGCTGTCAATGGGGGGTTGCAGGCTGTGGGGGGCACATTTCTGAAGGCACAGTCTCAAAACTTTCAGGGCCTCATCAGGAGACTGCCCTGATGATACCCCCCAGGTTTGGTGCAGTTTGGTTCAGGGGGGCCAAAGTTATGGACCCTCAAAACTGTAGCCCCCATCTCCTATTAGCTCCCATTGGAAACAATGGGGGATAGGGGCACCCCTTTTGGGGGTCCATAACTTTGGACTGCCTGAACCAAACCTCACCAAACTTGGGGGGTAGCATAAGGACAGTCTCCTGATGATATGCTGAAATTTTGGTGCCGCTAGCCTAAAACTGCGCCCCCTGCAGGCAGAAAATGGAAAACTACTAAAATATCCAAAAAAGAACCCAGCATTTTGATGCCCCCCACAAGGTGATGCCCTGGGCAGCTGCCCACCTTGCCCAATGGGCATTACGCCAGTGAGTCTGCCACTGATGTGGGGGAGTGGGATATCAAATTCAGTTCTTCAGAGTACAGTTCACCCACCATTCTTAACCGCTACACAATGCTGCCTCTTCAGATGCGTATGGTGCTGGTAAATACCCTTGAGTTAAAACTTGTTCTAGGTTGTTCTCCATTGCAGGTCGAAAATGTGCTTCTGTGGTTAGCGTATGAGACAAGGAGATCTGGGTTGAAATTCCTGTTCTGCCACGTGACAAACTCCATTTCATCAACCTCACAGGATGGTTGTGGAGATGAAATAAAGAGAAAAGAGAACCATGTCTTTCAGTCCTGGGGTCCTTGTGATGGAAAAACAGTAGAAGGATCTATGCATTGGCCTATTATGTACCCTTCCCTGCCATCATTATTTTTACTATGTTTAGGAGGCAGAACTACCCTACACACAGAGGTGGGATCCAGCAGGTTCTCACAAATTCCCGAGAGTAGGTTACTAATTATTGGTGTGTGCCGAGAGGGGGTTACTAATTGGTGATTTTGCCACGTGATTTTTGCCTTAGTTACGCCCCTCCTCTCAGCAGTAGCGCACAGAACTTGAAGCAGTCTAGCAGGAGGTGCACCGGCGCGCGTGGCAGCCTGTGTCTGCGTGCATTCGTTTCCCCCCAAATACCGGCACAGCGGCTGCATCCTTGTCACAGCCACGCCCAGGAATGCCCTGCCCCCGGAATGCCCAGCCCAGGAATGCCCTGCCCCCGGAATGCCCAGCCCCAGAATGTCGTGCCCCGCCCAGCCCCATTGGCGCTACGCCACAGTTTGAATCCCACCACCATGGGAACCTGTTACTAAAATTTTTGGATCCACCACTGCCTACACATCATTTCAGAAAGATTAGCCATGTTGGTCTGTGGAACAGATAGCACCTCACAGATTGACAAGTATTCCAAGGCATAAGCTTTCTTTTTTCATTCAAAAATTTGCATTCTTACTCAAAATAGTTTAACAACATAAATAGATTACAGAAAATACAAGTAAGAATAAGTAAATTTATCACAAGGACTCCCAATTTAATCTGCATCAAGTGTTAATTCTGAAAAAATATACCTCTTGACCTATAGACATAACTGATAACTAATAAGCATCACCCTTTTCTTTACTAAATATTTTTATAAAAGCCATTAACCTTCAAAGCAAGGCATAAGCTTTTGAGAGTCAAGCGTGGAACAGTGGTTAAGAGTCAGCATAGTGTAATAGTTAAAAGGAGTAAACTCTAATCTGGAGAACCAGGTCAGTTTCCCCACTCTTACACATGAAGCCTGCTGGGTGACCTTCAGCTAGTCACAGTTCTGTCAGAACTCTTACCTGCCTCACAAGGTATCTGTTGGGGAAAGGCCACTCTGGGGAGAGAGAAAAGGCCCTTTATAAGCCACTCTGGCTCATTCCGCACATGCAGAATAATGCACTTTCAAACTGCTTTCAGTGCTCTTTGAAGCTGTGCGGAATAGCAAAATCCACTTGCAAACAGTTGTGAAAGTGGTTTGAAAACGCATTATTTTGCTTGTGCAGAAGGGGCCTCTGAGACTCTTTAAGGTTGAGAAAAAGCAGGGTTTAAATCCAAACCCTTCTTATTCACAGCTCCTTTAATTGAACACAAATTATCCTATAGATAGGGATTCTTGATGGGCAAGGACCCAAGGAAAGAGTTGCTTCCATTAATGGATCTGCAGAAACTATCACAGGAAACCATCAAAGTTGAGAGTATCAAATAGAATTATGTTCCTGCAAGAATCAATTCACAAAACAACTGATGGCTGCCTTTATTTGTCTTTTATGTTTAGATCAAACTTTATTCATTAAGGTTACCTGAGCCACATACTGGTGACTTAAGGGTGGTCACCCCAACACAAGTGAAGTTCTAGATTATTAAATTGTGATTCAAGCTTGTGGCAAACAGTGGGGAATTTCTGTCTGCCACGAATAGAATTGTGTGGGGCTAACAAAACACATGAAAACAGCTCCACACACAGTTTTCACAGCAAGTGGTCCCTACCTTAGATTTCACGGAAGCTTTTACTGCATAAGTTGGCAAAGGGATAAATGTCAGATCCATTGATCATTTATATTGTCAAAAAACATTTGGCAAGCTAGGAGGGAGGAATACATGAGACAAACTCTGAAGGCTCTTTAATACATTTTCCCAAGCTTTAAAATGCATTTATTCAATCTAATTACTTCAGAGAGTGGCACCTCCCATCAAGTTGACAGATGAGCATTAATGGAGGGTAAGTAGGTAGGTAGGTGGGTACAAAAAAGTATGTAGTACAGAGAGAGGCAATTTTTTTCGCTCACAAAAATTGGAGAGCATATGAAAAGGGTTTTTTCTTCACATAACCTTTTGTTCTTCTTGTGACCTTTTTTTGTATACCGTTCTTTGCCCATTCACATTTACTGCTTTTCCTGATCAGCATATTCAGCGTCATTAAAAAGAAGGGAAGTGAAATGAGCCTAACCTATCAGGGATCAAATAGGTACACAGAGGCGTATCTAGGGAAAATGTAGCCTGGTGCAAAATCTTTCCACACACACACACACACACCCTTCGTATGGACAGCTGCCCTCCCCCACCATGACCAAACAATGGGTTTTTTTGCACCAGGTCATCTCAAAGTCACCATCACACTATGGAACATACCCCGAATTTCCGCCCCCCACATGACTAAATGGGCCCAGCCCGGGGAAATTTGACCCCATATGTCCCCCTGGGCGATACTCCCCTGTAAATACCCTCTTTGTGGATGTTGTGATGTGAGATCCAGGAGAGCTACTGCCAGACTGAGTAGACACTACTGACGTTGATGGACCTGATTCTGTATAAAGCAGTTTCATATGTTCATGAGATGTTTCTGCATGTTGGTGTTATGCCGATTAGCTTGTCGGCAACCTCCAAATGTTCCCACCACATTGCCAGCTGGGGCTGGCAAATTCTGCATGAACGAGAACTGAAGAGGGAAAAAAAGATTGCCTATTATCTTTTATAAAATATTATCCAACCCTTTCTTGTAGCAAGTGAAGTTCCAGGGAGACTGTTCCAGAACAGCTTCCAAGACAATAAAACACAATAATAAAACAAACAAAATGATCACAATATCAACAATGGTTCCCTGTACTAATATATCACAGCACCAATATAACAGCAGGCAGCTTTTACATCTCCTGAAACGTACTCCAGAATAAAAGAAAGGCATTACAATTTCCACACACCCTCCCTCCAAAGCTCACCAGGAAGTACACTCAGTCCTGGGACCACTGCTGAAGGCCTCTTCTGCCCCATAGCTTCTCTCATTTCCTTCTGTAATGGGATCCTGGCAATGTTTCAGGCCCAAGATGCCCAACTTCATGCAGTGAAGCATTCTGATGGGATTCTAAGACTATCACAAAAAAATTTTAGGCATAATCTCAGCAGGAGTGGCATTGAAGGGTCAGCAAGGTGTATCACACTAATATGGGGGAAAGGACACTTGGCTAAGAGACATCAGCCTCCAGGTGGGATCTGTGGATCTTCTGGAATTACAGTTCATCTCCAGTCTACAGAGACCCTTGGAGAAAATGAATACTTTAAAGAATGGACTTTATGACAAGGTACCACACTGAGGTTCCCAGCCTCCATCTGCAAATCCCCAAATCTTTCCCAACTTGTATTTGCAACCCTACTTCCCATCCTTCACTAGTGGCCAAAGGGGATTTGGCAACCCCGCACTGGTGTCTAAAGGGGATCTGGTAGTAAGTTATGCAACTACATGACAAATGTCATCAAGGGCTCTGATGCCTGAGTTAAGTTCCAAATTAATCAAATCCCTGAATGGATCTCTCAGACACTGTGTAGCAGGATAGCTGGCATGGTGTCTATCCTGATGGGGTAAATATATAGGTTGTCTTGAAATTGCTTAGTGTTTTGTGACTGGTTCCAGGAACCCCTGGCAGACATGTTGTTATGGCTCCCACGAGGTGGTAGCCATTTTGTGGTAGCACTCACCCCCCCTCCTGAAAATTCCAGAAATGCCTACTGAAGATAGCTATTTGCAACAATTCCAGGAATCCAACTAGATTCTAGGCATTGTAGACAGATGACTAAATCAACCCCAGCAATCAATTGTAAAAAAAATGACACACCTCTTAGCAAGTCCCAGATTGTTATTCTGATTTACATCAGCTAGGCCCAATTTCTTTTCAAATTTAAGATCATGGCATTTTAAAATTATGGCAGCATCCTATGGAACAATGATGTGCAATTTGTAATGAATCAGTCGCATAGTATGAGGTCTTTCTCTAACACGCACTCACGCACACACACTCATATATACACAAAGGTTAAGTGAATAACTCAGTCCCTTGACAGTTTTATTGCCCAGAGAATCTCTAGTAGTTTGCATCATAAAACATGGTTTTCTCCTTGGAAACCAGTTAAGAGGACCAATATATGACTATTTGAACCATTTCCATGACTACATTAACACACAATGATTTATTCATATGAATACCCCATTCATATCTTACCCCATTCTTATTTAGACTAAAACCAAGTAAATGGGGAAAATTAATAAAGCTTTTAAAACATATGCCTGAACAGTATCCAGGACTCACTTTTACTTTATAACATTTCATCACCATATCTCAGAATAATGGGTTGGAAATTGTCTATTTTGCATAAGCATTCCCCTGCTTTTCTTTCCTTTTGCAAGGCGCGTGTGCCTGGGAGCAAATCAGGATTGGTCTTTATGTAGCAAACAATTCAGTTCACCCAGAAAATGCAGAGATTTAATCCTCTAAAATGTATAACAGGCTCCCATAAATCATTGTTCAATTAATTTAAAAGGATTTACGGATCTGTAGTGTGATCTATTTTATTTTTAAATTAAACATGGCTCATGCAGCCATAGGACAATAGCTTAGGCGTGGACTTCTCCCACCAGGCTTGCGAAAAAATCATTCAGTTCCACTTCCTGCTAAGGCTCCACCCACAGCGCAGAACCTAGGCCAGGAATTAGAATATTTGATTTCAAGGGTTGACGAACTCAGTCCTCATTTCAAACAACAAAGAATGCAATTCTAAGTGGAGTTACACCCTTCTAAAGCTGTTAAAAACAACGCACTTAAAATGATGTAACTCTGCTTAGGACTCCACTGTAAATCACTGAAGAAAAGCAGATTACTGTCTGTATTCAAATCTGTTCTTTCCAATTCCCAATGCCATAATAACGTTTATCTCCAGACTGCTCTTTATCATTGTCTGGAGTGTAGCAGGGTCGTGCCACTAGCCTTGTCTTGAACATCTGTGTGCACAGCTGAATGTCTGTGGCAAAGTCACCACATGTACAAGCATACGCGTGCAGGCTTTGCACAGGTGACTGGGAATGCTGCAAAAAGCAGGGTCCATTTGCAGGAAAAAGACTTGTTGCAGAAAGGCATATCTGCACATGAGGTCATCTATGGCAAGGGCCAGTGGGCACAGTCTAGATTTCTCTCTGTGCATCTAGCACAGTGTTTCCCAACCTTTTCGATGTCAGGGTACCCTTGACCTCACTCTTCATATCTCAGGGTACCCTTGAGGTTCATTCGAATTTTTTTTGGCATTTTTAAAGATTTTTTCCCATTTTTGGCCTGTAGGTGGGGAGAGTGGCAAGCAGCGGGAGGGGAGCGAAAGCAGTGTTGACAGCCGCATTGTTTGTTTCCCTAAATTCGGCATAGATTGGGGGGATTTAAAGGGACAGCTCCCTTTAAATCTACCCTCCAATCCACACCGAATTTAGGCAAATAAAACAACGCTGTTTTTCAATGTTGTTTAAAGGGAGTCCATGAGGCTTCCAACCCCCCCCCTTCAAAATCCATTTGATTCTGGGGGGGGGCAGGGGGTAGCATTGTCATGGTACTCCTGGGACGTGCTCATGGTACCCCAGGGTACCACGGAACCCTGGTTGGGAATCATTGATCTAGCATATATGTGCTCATCTCAGCAGGGCTTCGGACAACTGAGCAACATGATTTTAAAAAACAGTTTAAAGCAATAAAATCATTGCTGAATGAACCTTTCCGATAAAAGATGGTGTTTTGAATGAAGGCACTGAGTCTTTTCACCTGGGTGGCCTAGTCTAGCCTGGTCTCATCAGATCTCGAAAGCCAAGCAAGGGAACTCTTTCATCAGTAACTAATGTACACTGTCTAATCCACAGCAGTATAGGAACACTATTTTCATAATAGCTTATTCCATTAAGATAGCTTAAACCACGCAATATGTCCCATAGATGTTGGGCGGCAGAAGCAGCCTCAGCAATGCTTGGAAGGACACTGTGTGTCAATTACTGATGAAGCAGAATTCATGATCTACGAAGCCTGCAGTTTAAAACTGGACCCAAACCTCACTGAGGCCAGGAACAAACAGCCCCTTGCTTGCTGCTTCCAACCTACACATGGAGAATGGGGATGGGGTGAGCCCCACTGTGCCCCACCCCAAACTTCATGTGGAGTTTGGGGCAGAGGCACAGCTGTGGGGAGGCATAGCGCCCAGGGTGAGCCCCAGGCACCATTTTATGAGGCTACACCCCTGGGTAGGTGATGCCACAGACTCCACCCTCCAAAATTCCCATGTCTTTCAGGAAAACTGATCTCTGTGGTCTGGAAATCACCTGAAATTCCAGGTCTTCCGGCCCCACCTGGAGTCTTGCACCTTTAGTCCAAGGTGACCAGACGTCCTGCTTTTGGCGGGACAGTCCCACCTTAAACCAATTTGTCCCGCGTCCCGCGGGTTTTTTGAACCGTCCCGATATTTGGACAACTGCCGCACTACCTTCTGGGGCGCTCCCCTTTTCCTGCCCTGTCACAGGGCGGGAAACAGGGGAGCGCCCCAGAAGGCAGTGCGGCAGCCTCCCACGCATGCGGCCGCAGGAGCGCACTGGAGCGCCCCAAAAGGCAGTGCATTCCTGCGGCTGCGCGCGCATGTGCACGTGTGCAGCCGCTTGCCTGGGTCTCGCTTTACAAAGGTGACAATCTGGTCACCTTACTTTAGTCCACCACTGCACCTTTAGTCCACCTCCTGTTGTTAGCCACTACATTATAGGAGTTCTCTGTGATTAATGTCTAATATCAGGTGGAAATTCCAACAGTAAAGTAGCAAAGAATGCAGAAGAACATCACACAAAATCAATTTTGGCACAGTCATTAAAATATCCCTCACCCTTCCTCCAGTTGAAGAAGTGTTTATGAGGCTGTACTGAACTGTTAGTGAAAGAATGGGCTGCATGGAAATGTGAAAAAAATTAACACAATTACAGAAACAAATCAATACTTTTCTGAAGTTAATTCTGGCCTTATGAATCAATGGAATAAGATTCTGGCAATCCTGAAAATGAATATAGCAGTTGGTGGAAGAAGAGATGTCTTCAAGTAAAATGCCAAAGTATTATTTTAAGTCTGCAAGGAACCAAGTCTACCTGTCACTTTCCCCCTAAGGAAAGGTTTAGCTCCAGTATTGTTCAACATGTAAATTCCAGTACAGTCTAATGAGATTCCTGCAAAATATCCTATTAACACTAACAGCCCTGTGAGAAAAAGGTAAGTTGCTTATCTCTTACTCATCGGGGATCTTTTGTGTTTTTGGGATGTGTCGCTCCACTAAATCATCCCCAAGTATATAAATTATGAGGTTGCTTACCTGCACTCCGGAGGGATTAGTGCCTGAAATTCAACAGCACCTCCCTGAGCTCTCCACGGTGATGCGAAAAATACTACTTGGTGATGAGACGTATCAAAGCCTGTCCTTCTTTGGGGAAAATGCTTGAGCTTATGAAGCAGCCTTATTTGTCCCTCCAGCACAATACTATTTACTTTGAGTGGTGGCTCCTCTCTAGGCACACAGACAGAAATCAGTTTTTGCCAACAAATGCTGCTGGAGATTTTTAAAGAGAAGGTTCCAGATACTGAATCTTCTATTGGCCCACCCAGGTGCTTTATGAGCTACAGTACCTCATTCTGAGGACAGTGAATCACCAAGGAGGGGCTGAGTTGCAGGTGTGAAGCAGAAGTTGGACTTGCCACTTACATTGTGTTCTGAGATTAGCACAATGAAAATAAAATGTGTTTGTTTTTAAATTTACAAAGCTGCCTGGAAAATGCAAGACAAACCTAGACTGTGCAAACAAATTACAAAAACCATTCTTTGTTTCCACTCGCCATCTTTGGGTTTAGTGCTTCTGGTGTCTGTTAGTTGAAAACAGCCAATTGGCTGTAGTTGACGGCCTAATAAGCCGGTGGCCTAATAAGCCAGCATTGTGTAGTCATCAAGAGCAGTGGACTCTAATCTGGAAAACCCACCTCTCTACATGAAGCCTACTGGGTGGTCTTTGGCTAGTTACATTCTCCCAGAACTCTACCAGCCCATGCAGAGACAGGCAATGGAAAACCACCTCCAAACGTCTCTTGCCTTGAAAACCCTAAGGTCACCCTAGGTCAGTTGTGACAAACGCACACAAACACATAAATGCTACACAACTAATTTTTGATGGCCAAGTCCTTTGCTCAGTTCAGTCAGTAAGAAGGTGAGGCCAACTGGTTTTCAGTGGTGAGAGCCAGTGTAGTGTAGTGGTTAAGAGCAGCGGACTAACCTGGAGAACAGGGTTTGATTCCCTGCTCCTCCACATGAGCAGTGGACTCTGATCTGGTGAACCAGGTTTGTTTCCCTGCTTCTCCATATGAAGCCTGCTAGGTTCCCTTGGGCTAGTCACAGCTCTCTCAGAACTCTCTCAGCCCCACCTACCTCACAAAGTGTCTTTTGTGTGGGGAGGGAGGTGATTATAAGCTGCTTTGAGCCTCCTTTTGGTAGAGAAAAGTAGGGTATGAAAACCTTTTATTCCTCCGGTTCGGAGTTCCCATTGTCATCTATGGGACCCACTTTTCTGTTTTGCTTCCCCCCTCTTTGGGAGGGTTTTAATTGGGGTTATTGCGTGACATCATCTTTGTTAATCTATCGCTGTGTTTTAATTTAATTTTAATGGGGTTTTGTTTGTATGGCTTGTAAGAGGAAGTTATGTTGTACACCGCTCAGAGCCCTCCGGGGGTAGAGCGGTATATAAAACCCATGAATGAATGAATGAATGAATGAATGAATGAATGAATGAATGAATGAATGAATGAATGAATGAATGAATGAATGAATGAATGAATGAATGAATGAATCTTATTTTTCTTATTCTAATGAATCGGGTTGGGGTTTTCCCGCACAAATAACTGGGTTGTTTGGCTTGGGAAAATGCTGAAGGAGGGAGAACAGGTTGTCTTCTCTCCTCACACTGATGTCCCAGTTCTAATCAGCCCTCCCCCCAAGTTTTAAATGAGTGTTTCCCCCAGGTCTGTGTGACTTTTGTCCGGGGTCCCAGAATCACTTCAGACTGCCCCATAAGGAACCAGATTTACATTCAATGCTTAGGCACATATTGCATAACTTTGGCATGCATTGCCATGTGTGACCAGCACACATCTACCTCATGAATTTTCACCAAAACAAATATACCACCATAATACCATATCTCACCCAAATTTGAACATGGGCTGCCTTTTGTGTTGCATACATTATACAGTATACATTGCGTCATATACATTATACAGAGCTACCTGTTGTGTTGTAGACATTATACAGTAAACATTATTTCAAACAGGAAACCTACTGAAATGCAAGGAAAGAAAGCTGTGATGAAAACATATAAAATAGCCCGCCTGCATAGCCAGCTTAAAAATGGAGTCGTTTCTGCTTTATAGATAGAATATTATATATACTTTGCTCCCAATTTTTTTGTGGCAAGACGCTTCAATCTTTCAAGGACCTCTACTCCTTTCTTGACATATGCAAGCTCCTTCCTCTTAAATGCCAAGTTTCCCAGAGGCATTTGAGCCATTTAAATAATACAGGCATGCCATGAACCACTGTGTTTTTTATTGTATTTCACTGAGAGATAGAAATCCACAAAATGATTGAAAAGCAAAAAAGGTCAGGCAGCAGAATTAAAATGGCAGCTCTCTGTGACAAAGCTATCTGTGGTATCCTAAAAGAAAAACTGCTCCCAGTGTGTTATCTCCTCATCATAGTACATTTTAAAAAATAATAACAATAAAAATAATAGTTGTTCTGTTTCTAACACAGAAGATACAAGGCTGCAGTCTGCAAAATCTAACAAACTTTATTCCAGTAGGTGCCACTGTGCCACGGAGAGAAACACATCTTGTATTGTTTGTTTATGCCTCTGAAGATGCCAGCCATAGATACAGGCAAAAAGTTAGGGACAAAAACTACCAGACCATGATCACACAGCCCAGAAAATCCATAACAGCCAGTTGATTCTGGCCATAAAAGCCTTGAACAATACATTTATTCCAGTAGCTAATGCCTTAGCTTCAATAACTTCAAAACGAAGTTGTGCATTATGAATTATTCTAGTGTCCTTCAAGTGTACACTGGCCACCACATCCTGGCAAAGGCATCGTTGGTCTTCCCTGTCACATAAGTTGGAACCCACAGAGTATGTATGATTAGATCACCTACACTGCTGCTATCCTCCCAACATCCTGGCAAAGGCATCGTTGGTCTTCCCTGTCACATAAGTTGGAACCCACAGAGTATGTATGATTAGATCACCTACACTGCTGCTATCCTCCCAATAGCACCTTAGCTGGTTCTCCAGGACCCCAAATTTTATACGCCAAGACAGGGACATATGGGGACCCAGGGGGAGTTATGGGGGCAAATGTCCTCGGGCGGTGCCCATTTAGTCATGTGGGGGTGAAAAATTGCCCCGATACCCATCCTCCATCCCCCCAAGTAGTCGCCTTTCTCTGGGGAAGGAAGGGCCCGCCCCTCTGCAGATAGCACGCTGGGCCAGCCTCCCCAAGGATGCTGCTGAGCCAACTCTGCCGCTGCCTCGTATGTGTGCCTTCTGGGTGGTGGCCTCGTCGGGCAGCAGGGCAAGTTGGGAAGGTGGGTCCCACAGGCTCCTGGCCTTTGCCAGCCTCCAGCCCCTCTCCTCGCCCCAGGAGCCACCCGGGGGGCGGGGGTCAGTTCTTGCCCAAGGCTCCATTTTCTGTTGATACACCCCAAGATCCCTCTTTTGCCATGATCTGGATGGACCAGATCAGGATTGATATCACCAGATCTCAGAAGCTAAGCAGGATTGGGCCTGGTCTGTACTTGCTAGAAAGGTCAGGGTTGATACACAGAGGTAGGCAATAAGCAAACCACTTCTGGTCACCTCTTGCCCTGAGCTTTAGCAGAACAGCTCAGATAAATTCAGGAACTAGAGCTCAGTAGCCCTCTGCCAGCATGGCCAATTGGCCATGCTGGCAGGGGCTGCTGGGAATTGTAGTTCCTGAACATCTGGAGAGCCGCAGGTTCCCTACCCCTGCTCTAAAGGCTGCCATAAGTTGGCTGCCATTTGACAATCCTTAAGAACATAAGAACATAAGAACTAGCCTGCTGGATCAGACCAGAGTCCATCTAGTCCAGCACTCTGCTACTCGCAGTGGCCCACCAGGTGCCTTTGGGAGCTCACGTGCAGGATGTGAAAGCAATGGCCTGCTGCTGCTTGGTTCCTGCTCTTGGCAGCTCAACAGGTCTCAACAGACATTTGAAGGAGTATCCCATTTCTCAAATCTTCATTTCTATTCCTTTTGTTTTTTTGCATGATGTGATTGATTGGGATGGTTGGGTGTTTCTGTACTCTCTTGTAATTGCAACAATGATGACATTTCGTAAAACTTCAACAGTCATTGATTAGGGAAGAATCATTACAAGCAACTGACTCTAGAATTCTGAAGTCAACCATCTACCTGTATGTTCATTTCAGGCTTATTTTTTTTCTGTACCGTTTACCTCTTTCACGGGGTAACTGGCAGTTAACCATTTTCTGCAGTTCTGACTTGTCTGCTTTTATTCCTTTTTCCTCTCTCTCCAACCACAGCAGGGGCTCAATAGCATCCATACAAACAATTTCATTAATACATAGTTTTTGTATCATAGCCTCTAATAGTACAGTCCTGGCCCACATGCAGATAATGAAAGCAGCACAACGGGGCACAAAAAGTGAAGAAATCGTCCGCATATCAGAGAAACCACAAGGTATTCAGGGGAAAAAAAGTTTCTCCATTCACCCTTGAGGCATGGATGCTACACAAAGCTATTGCTGCCTACTTGATCCAACTGGAGAAGTTCCCTTGCAGGCATTTGACATAAAGCAGAGTTGTTCCACCGGGCCGTTGGGGCAGCCAGCCATTGATATGAGTGCCGTTCCGTATATTGAGGGCCTGTCTGGACCACCTTGGTTGGGCCCTAATTCCATCTTGGGCCCTGCCTACCTCCTCCCCTTTCTTCTTCTTTTTTGGCCTTTAGATCAGGCGCCTGTGTGTGTGTATATGCTTTACACAATCTTGCTGTTTTAATCTATTTATTGTTATTGACTGCTGTTGAGTTTTAATGGGTTAAGTTTTTATGCTGTATTAATTTGCTGATTGGAAACAGCCACGTTGTGAGCCGCCTCGAGCCCTTCGGGGAGCAGCAGTGGCGTAGGAGCTTAAGAGCTCGTGTATCTAATCTGGAGGAACTGGGTTTGATTCCCAGCTCTGCCACCACTCTGAGGCAGTGAATTCCACTGTCGAACAGCCCTGACAGTCAGAAACTTGTTCCTAATGTTTAGGTGGGATCTCTTTTCCTGCACCTTGAATCCATTAAGAGCAGCAGTGGCGTAGGAGGTTAAGAGCTCGTGTATCTAATCTGGAGGAACCGGGTTTGATTCCGCGCTCTGCCGCCTGAGCTGTGGAGGCTTATCTGGGGAATTCGGATTAGCCTGTACACTCCCACACATGCCAGCTGGGTGACCTTGGGCTAGTCACAGCTTCTCGGAGCTCTCTCAGCCCCACCATCTCACAGGGTGTTTGTTGTGAGGGGGGAAGGGCAAGGAGATTGTAAGCCCCCTTGAGTCTCCTGCAGGAGAGAAAGGGGGATATAAATCCAAACTACTACTACTACTACTACTACTACTATTACTACTTCTTCTTCTTCTCCTTCTCCTTCTTCTATAAATTAGATAGATAGATAGATAGATAGATAGATAGATAGATAGATAGATAGATAGATAGATAGATAGATAGATAGATAGATAGATAGATAGATAGATAGATAGATAGATAGATAGATAGATAGATAATAGATAGATAGATAGATAGATAGATAGATAGATAGATAGATAGATAGATAGATAGATAGATAGATAGATAGATAGATAGATAGATAGATAGATAGATAGATAGATAGATAGATAGATAAGATCTTCTTGACCGCTCGGACATACTAGTTAATAGCCGTCTGATAGTTAATTTTAGGCTTTTATGATCTGTTTATGGTTTTTAAATTTTTATGATGTGTTTTAATTGTTGAATTGGGTTGCCCACCTCCCAGAGCTCTTCAGGGGTGGGTGGCATAGCAAATTTAAATAATAAATAAAATAAATAAATACCTCCTACCCTTTAGGAAGGGCTCATAGTTCATGCTCTGCAAAGTTAAAAACCTTGGAATGCCAGTCCAGTTAGCAGACAGCTGGGCTAAAGGGAATTAGACAAGAATGGAATGAAGAAGATCTGCACGTCCCTGTCCCCAGCCACCTCAGCCAGCATTTTGAGAATGCAATAGCATTTAGGAAGTTTTAAAGCTTATGCCCTCCAGCGATGCCCTGACCTGAATGGCCCAGGTTAGCGTGATCTTATCAGATCTCAACCATTAAGTCTTGGTCTTGACCTTTAAGGCCATCAGCGGCATTGGGCCTACATATCTGAGGGATTGCATCTCCGCATGCTGCCCAACTTTCCTCACCAGAGACTGTTGAGAAAACTCAGCAATGAAGGAATAAGAGGGGAAGTCCTCCTATGGATTAAAAACTGGTTGAGAAACAGGAAACAAAGAGTGGGACCTGTTCCACCATGGGAAGTTCTCACAATGGAGAGATGTCGGGAGTGGTGTCCCCCAAGGATCAGTTTTGGGACCAGTGCTCTTTAACCTATTCATAAATGACCTGGAAGTAGGGGTGGGTAGCGTGGTGGCCAAGTTTGGGTGATGATACCTGGGGAATTATGTAGGGTGGTGAGAACCACAAAGGATTGCGAAGAGCTCCAAGCGGACCTTGATAAATTAGGTGAGTGGGCTCAGAAATGGCAAATGCAGTTCAATGTAGCAAAATGTAAAGTGATGCAACATAGGGGCAAAAAAATCCAAACTTCACATTAAGACGCCACAGGGTCAGTGCTATATCAATAGTCACAGACCAGGAAAGGGATTTGTAGGCTGCCTTAGCTGATAGTTCCATGGGAATGTCAGCGCAATGCATGGCATCTCTCCAAAAGGCAGACTCTATGCTGGGGATCATTAGAAAAGGTATTGATAATAAAAAAACTGCAAAGATTGTCATGCCCTTATATAAAGCAGTGGTGCGACATCGCATCTTGGAGTACTGTGTCCAGTTCTGGTCGCCGCGATCTCAAAAAAAGGATATTGAGGAGATAGTAGAAAAGGTGCAGAGAAGGGCAACAAGGATGATTGAGGGACTGGAGCACCTTCCTGGCGCATGAGGAGAGGCTGCAGCTTGGGGACCTTTCTTTAGTTTGGAGAGGAGGCATGGCTGAGGGGATATGATTGAAGTCTACAAAAATTATGGAAGGGGTAGACAATATCGACAGAGAGAAATTCTTCTTTCTCACAATACTAGAAACAGGGGGCATACATTGAAAATGCTGGGGGGAAGAATTAGGACTAATAAAAGGAAACACTTCTTCACGCAACGTGTGATTGGTGTTTGAAATATGCTGCCACAGGAGGTGGTGATGGCCACTAATCTGGATAGCTTTAAAAGGGGCTTGGACAGATTTATGGAGGAGAAGTCGATTTATGGCTACCAATCTTGATCCTCCTTGATCTGAGATTGCAAATGCCTTAACAGACCAGGCAGGGTGATCAGGAGCAACAACAGCCAAGAGAAGGCCATTGCGCTCAACATCCTACATGTGAGCTCCCAAAGGCACCTGGTGGGCCACTGCGAGTAGCAGAGAGCTGGACTAGATGGACTTTGGTCTGATCCAGCTGGCTTGTTCTTATGTTCTTATGTTCTTAACTAGGGCCCTCTGGTCTACGGAGCAGTGCCTACTGGAAATCCCTGGCCCAAAAAAGATCCAGCTGGCCTCAAGAAGGGCCAGGGCTTTTACTACCCTGGCCCCTACCTGGTGGAACAGGCTCCCTAAGGAGACCAGGGCCCTGCGGGACCATCAGAGTTTCCGCAGGGCCTGCAAAACGGACCTGTTCCACCAGGCTTTTGACCAGCCAGGATGACCATCAGACCCTCATACTACCTAGGTCTCTCGTGGGCGGGAATGGGGTTGGGATAAGTCGCCATCTGTAAAAATTTTAAATTGTTGTTTAAATTCTATGAATTTAAAATTGTTATTAGATTGTTTTATTGTTGTGATTGTATTTGACATTGATGTACATCGCCCTGAGCCCCCCGTGGGAGGGCGGGCTAAAAATGGAATTAATTAAGCAGGGTCAGCCCTGGTTGGTACTTGGGTAGGCTGATCCGACGTCCCGCTTTTGGCGGGACAGTCCTGCCTTAAAACAATTTGTCCCGTGGGTTTTTTCAAGTGTCCCGGTTTTTGTAAGGCTGCCGCACTGCCTTCTGGGGCGCAAGGCAATGCAGCAGCCTCCCGCGCGCGGCCGCAGGAGCACACGGCCTTCTGGGGTGCTCCCGTTTCCCACCCTGTCACAGGGCGGGAAACAGGAACGCCCCAGAAGGCAGTGCGCTCCTGCTGCTGCGCATGCATGCACGCGCACGGCCGCCCATCCCGGTTCACAAAGGTGACCATCTGGTCACCTTATACTTGGATGGGAGAAGACCAAGGAATCCCAGGATCACTATGCAAGGGAAGGCCATAATAAGCCACCTCTATTCATCTCTTGCCTTGGAAACTCTTTGGGGTTACCATTAGCTGGCTGCAAAATGACAGCACAATGCACACATTTGTGGCGGTTCTTCCGCTGTTAAATTTTATGCTGGCACCTGAGTTTACCTACTCTCTTTCTCTGCTGTCAGGGGTACTAATGCTGTTTTTAGCCTATGAGGATTTTCTTTTGGCAGTTCTGAAGACAATTTCCCCAAACTGCGCTTTAAAACCTTTAAAAGCAGTTTAAGGAAGGAGCTGCAGAAAGAAGACATCACAACATGTGCTCTGTTGATGTTGGAACTGCAGCTCATAGCTCCATTCAGTTCAAGAGTACCACGTTGTGCTTTCATATCGTATTCTTTTATATCTTTCATATCATACCTTTATTATCCACAGTTTTCCCTCTCAAAAGAATTCTATAGACTTAAAATTGGTTTCCTTTTTTTTCCGGGAAGAGTGCACAACACTTTGCAGAAGTCACGCGAAATCTAGAATAGCCTACAAATGGCGAAGAAACTTTACTAAACTCTACTGAGGTTCTCATTTATAGGATGCAACACTGAAGTTAAGTCAACAGCTATGGAAAGCAGCCATTTGGGTGAGCATCAGCAGAAAGACGTCTGGTTTTGCTCTGCTTTTCTTTTAGAAAAATGTCTGGGATAAAAAGTCACCCAGCTGCAGTTTTTAAGGCAGAATGTATAATGTAGTAGGACCTAGCTCAGTGGTAAAGCATCAGTTTCGTATGCAAAAGGTTTCAGGTTCATTTTCTGACATCTCCACTGAAAAGGAGCAGGTAGAAACTTAAAGAAGAAGAGGAGTTTGGATTTATATCCCACCTTTCTCTCCTGTAAGGAGACTCAAGGTGGCTTACGAGCTCCTTCCCCTTCCTCTCCCGACAACAGACACCTTGTGAGGTAGGTGGGGCTGAGAGAGTTCCCAAGAACTGTGACTAACCCAAGGTTTTCCAGCAGGAATGTAGGAGTGCAAAAACACATCTGGTTCACCAGATAAGCCTCTGCTACTCAGATGGAGGAGTGAGGAATCAAACCCAGTTCTTCAGATTAGAATCCATCTTCTAATCTGGAGCAGCAGCAGTGGCGTAGGAGGTTAAGAGCTCGTGTATCTAATCTGGAGGAACCGGGTTTGATTCCCAGCTCTGCCGCCTGAGCTGTGGAGGCTTATCTGGGGAATTCAGATTAGCCTTTACACTCCCACACACGCCAGCTGGGTGACCTTGGGCTAGTCACAGCTCTTCGGAGCTCTCTCAGCCCCACCTACCTCACAGGGTGTTTGTTGTGAGGGGGGAAGGGCAAAGAGATTGTAAGCCCCTTTGAGCCTCCTACAGGAGAGAAAGGGGGGATATATATCCAAACTCTTCTTCTTCTTCTTCTCTTAACCACTACACCACGCTGGCTCTCGTGGTGTTAGTCAACGTGCAAAGGGAGGGGGGAGGTAAAATCCTACTCAAATGAAACATCCCAGCTCATGTAAAAGTGTTTAGCTGGGCTCTGGATGTTTTAATCAAGTTATGGGTGGGGCTTCCACCTTCTTAGTGGAGACTGGAGTTCTCCTGAGATCACACCTGATCTCCATACTACAGCAGGGCTGCCAACCTCCAGGTGGTGGCTGGAGATTTCTAAGATCATCTCAGCTGGAGAAAAGAAAGTGGTGGATTCTATGGCATTATACTCCACTGAAGTCTCTCCTTTTCCAAACTCCACCCTCCTCAGGCTCCACCCCCAAAATCTCCAGGTATTTCCCAATTCGGAGCTGGTATCCTTTTTAACACAGAGATCAGTTCCCGTGGAGAAAATGGCAGTTTTGGAGGATGGACTCTGGCATCACTTCCCTGCTGAGTTCCCCTCTCCCCAAATCCATCACTTCCAGCCCAGTTATCCAACCCACCCACCCCCCCCGGCCCGTAATCTCCAGCAATTTCCACACACAATGTAGGCAACCCTGAGTGAAACACACTGATTTGTATTCTCACAAACAGAATGTTTTTGGAACATTTTTCCTTTCAATAGCCCTTTCCCCACTCACCGTTTGCTGCGTGCTACTCTCACCGAGTAGCACGGGGTCCAGCTGCACTCCCCACTACAGGGGCGGTGACAACGCAGCCGCCCCGACTCTGCTGCTCTTGCGCCCCCCTCAGCGCGCATCATTCTGGCGCTGCTCAAAACGGTGCCTTTCGATGACCCCACGCAGAGCGCGGGGCAGTGGGGAAGCCCGGGGAACACGACCCTCGCGCTAAAAAGGTCCGGGACCAGACGAAACCGACGTCATTTTAAAAGTGGGGAAACGGCCAATAACATTTACTCCCTTTATGAAGCTACCTGATAACTCCAGTCATCTTATGAGGCCCTGTTTTGGGTGCTCCCACCTTCTGAGATCAAGCTGTAGATTGGGGAGGCCTTCTCAGTTGTGGCACCAAATCTCTGGACTGCTCTCCTCAGGGAGGCATTTTAGTCCTTTCTCTTGCCACCTTCTGCCAGTAAACGAAGACTTTTTTGTTTTGTCTGGCATTCCCTCACCAGTCCCGTGTTTTGTTGAGCTTATGGTTTTTTGTATGTGTATTTTAGCTTGGTTTTAATTGTTTTAATTATATGTTTTTGTTCAGGTCTAATGGCTTTTAAGATGTCTTTTTATTATTTATGTTTCTAGCCTGTTAGCCACTTTGGTGGCCCCAATATGGTCAGAAAGGTGGGATACAGATTATGTAAATGAATACACTGAAAATTAAATGTAAACCCAAAATACAGTTTGGGTACATTTTCCATATTTGTTCCAACGACATCACCTTAACACTATTCTATCAGCACCTGGCACAGTTTTACAGGTTACAAGAAAGCTTATTAACATTGAGTATACTAATTAAACCAGATGTTATGGCAGAAACAATATCTCATAGCAAAGGCAGGTGAGGTCCACTAAGAGATGAAATGTAGTTTAGTCTTCTGCGTCAGCTATTGTTAAATAAGTGGGGGCATACCACATCTTAAACCAACTGACATCTGGAAAATGCAATTATTATTAGCTTTACAGCGCTGAACAAATTCATGCCAGAAAATGTACATTGATCATATTTAGTGAAAATGGCCAAACGCTCCGTGGCTGCATATATATTGGGACATTCAGGCGAGTATGCTGTTGAGTCAGACTTTTTTCTAAATAAAATAAACTGCTTGCAGAACATCATCCCAGCTGCATGGAATGTAACTTAATTTATATCCAACACACCATAATACCCATGATATTACAGCACAGAGGCTGTTACCGCCTAGAATCACTTCACTTTGCAAAAAATGTCCCCACTGAGTCCAAGCGCTGCTTCTGTAAATAAATGGAACTAAAACCAGTACTCAAAGAAAATGTCCTTTATAGAAAAAAAAACATGGCCAGGATAAATTGCTATATTGTGCAAAAAGGTCATGAATAAAGCCACATTGTAATCTCTTTCACGGTTCATCCTTGGGTTTTCAGTTTGTCATAAGATCAGAGCTCTCTGTTCAGTGAGGCCAGGGGATAATAATCCAGCCTGTGAACCAATCAGAAAATGAGTAATGTACAGCAAGGTTTAAAAAAATACAACTCTTGCACACAAATAAAATGACAGTGACTTTTATATGTACTGACAATTCTTTGCAGCATGTAATTGCCTGGTGCACAGTGAAAGCATATTTCTCTGTTCTCATTCATCAATACATTTCTCAGTCATCAATACATTTAATGACTATATACATGCACCCCCATGTGGCTGAGCTACAAATTTCAGGCACTGAAAATGCGGTTGTGCCTCTCTTCTGATGTATGAGTCATCAAGGACTTCTGGAGATTTCTTGCATTGTCGTCTGAAAACTACAAAATTATATTGAGGGGAATGTGCATGGTACATCAGAGGTACACCGCATGCTTTCCAAGGGTGCAGGTAGAACTCATGCATAGCTCAGTGTCTGAGCATATATTTTTCATGCAAAGATGCATGCTGACCTTAATTTTGCAAGCCCAGGCTGGCAGCAAAAACAGAAAGCATACTAACCCTCTGAGAACTGTGTTTAGCTAGAAGACCAGTTTCTTTTGTTCAGGGGTCGGCAACCGTTACCACCCAAAGAGCCATTTGGACCCGTTTTCCATGGCCCAAAAGATCTACTGAGCTGGAGAGGCAGCTCCGCATGGAGCCGCCTCCGGTTCGGCCGCTCCACTCACCTTTTCTTCCAGTGCTGGGAGGTGGAGGTGCCAGGCAAGGAAACCCCCTCTGCCCGAGGGGGTGATGGCGGCTGCAGGGATGGCAGACGGGGGATGGTGGCTGCTCTGGAGGGACACGCCCACGCTACCCTCTGACCTCCAGTTTGGTGGGATTCAAACTATAGTGCCAATGGGGCTGGGTGCTGAGGCACGCAGCGTTTAAGGTGTGCCCACGCCGGGCATTCATGGGGAGCGCGGGGAACATTCCTGGGCGGGGCTGTGGCAGGGTGACGCAGCCGCTTGCATGCCCGTCCTTGGGCAGGAAACGACATGCTCACAGGCGCAGGCGCAGGCTGCCACGCACGCCGGTGCACCTCCTGCTAGACTGCTTCAAGTTCTGCGTGCTCTATAAGCTACCTGCTGAAGGAGGGAGGGGGGGGGGGCATGCTGAGCCCAAACTAAGGCAAAAAACGCTACGGGTAAAAAAAAATCACCAATTAGTAACCCCCTCTCGGCACACACAAATAATTAGTAACCTACTCTCGGGAACCTGTGAGAACCTGCTGGATCCCACCTCTGTATAAGGCTGAAAGAGCCGCATGCGGCTCCGGAGCTGCGGGTTGCAGACCCCTGCTTTAGTTAAAGCACAAAACCACACTTCTGACTGAAAATATTATGTTGTACTGGTTTGTGTCTGTAAATACTCATGTATCTGCACCTCAAAGCTGAGATTGACCATATGTTTGTAGATGTGTGCATCAGCCACACTTTGCACATTGGTTGTGGCTAGCAACTGATTAGCAACCACAGTCATCCCATAAACAGAGCAGCTGCCCTAATGTTAGGATTTTTGTATTTGCATTTTGATCAAAAGGAACTAGTCATCAGAGAAAAAGAGGCACGTCATTCTCTGGTGGTGCACTGGCTGTCTGGAATGCAGCTTGAAATGTTCCATATAATGCCACGTATAATATGCTCAGATAATAATTAACTTGGACGCACTCTAGCGCTTCACTGCTAAGAGAAAGCCTCAAGCTCAAACTAGGTTCTTGGGATTACGTTTTTAGAACACAAACCCCCCGTTCTCCCACAGACGAACCCGCTCTTTTCTATCTACCTGTGATCTATCATCAGGGAGTTGACTGTGTACAGCCGGCCATGTTTCAACCGGGGGCCAAACACAAAGTCAATGATGACTCATAAATTTCACACAATTGGAAATTCATGCAAAACAGATTCATCTCTCCGCTTCATCCACATGGGTTTCATCAGTGCTGAGAGCACTAGGCATGTCAGAGGCTCACCTACTTGATTCATACCTTGCTGGGCTTTTTTATTATTATCGAAACAGTGAGTCAAGTCACAAAGTCAGAGATTCAATCCATACTTGAAACATCTCATTGGCTGGAAAATTCAGATTTTGAGGACATTGATTCTTGCTTCACACCCCTCCTCCTACGTATAATTTGTGTAACAAGGATAAAAAGGATGTCATATATGCAAGTCTCGATGGGATATACCTGATCAGTATTCCTGGAGATTTTGAGGGGGGGGGGGCTGAAGAGATGTGGTTTGAGAAGGGGGAAGAACTCAATGTGGTATAATGCCGTCCTCCCCCACAAAGCAGCCATTTTTCCCCGGCAAACTGATCTCTGTAGTTTGGCGATTAGTAGTAATTCTAGGAGATCTCCAGGCCCCACCAGGATGTTGGCAATCCCAGCTGGGAGGAAGTTCCTGTGTGGTTTCTATTGTCCATCTTTCTGACAGCTATAGTGAGCAGAACTTCAGGTATGATACTTAAGCATGAGCATTTTATTGTCATTGTGCACGCACAACGAAATTTACAGCAGCATTCCTCGATGCGCACAATTTCAGACTCATACCCCATCCTCACTTTCCCCTTCCTCCACCCATCCCTACACAGCCCCAAACACATCAACATGAAGCCGCAGAGTTTAGCATAGCCACAGCTCTAGAATAGAAGCTGTCTCTAAGCCTCTTTGTCCTAGTTTTGATAGACCTGTATCGTCTGCCAGATGGTAACTGTTCAAAAAGAGAGTGTGCTGGATGAGACGGGTTTCTCAGAATATTTTGGGCTTTCCTTAGGCTTCGGGAATTGTAGAGTTCTTCCAAGGAGGGGAGAGGGCAGCCGATAATCCTCTAAGCAGTGGTGATCACCCTTTGGAGCGCCTTCCTATCTGCCACTGTGCAATTGGAGAACCATACACAGATGCAGTAGGTTAAGCAGCCAGCGTTGCCAGTGATTGAAAGGACCATGGGAGATATACGGAGGAACTGGGGCTTCCCTTTCTCCCAGTATAATAGAAGATGTAAACACAAAATGAGGCTTTCTAGGTTGCAACCAGGCAACCCTCACAAGGAAGATGAATGTGACCTTCCAGGTCAGTATGATGCAGTGGTTAAGAGCAGGAGGACTCTAACCTGGAGAACCGGGTTTGTTTCTCCACTCCTCCACATGAAGCTTGCTGGGTGACCTTGGGCCAGGACACCATCAGTAGCACCACCAGCCAGGTCTGAGCTGAGTGGTCCTGAAGCACTGGCAGAACTACTATGCCATTCCTCTGCTCCCAGTGTCCTCCTGGTGAATGTGGGGATTGTGAAACCTTCTCCAAAAATGCACTTCTTTATAGCCATACAACAGCCAGCCCAGCCCAAACTGAGACGTCTTTCCCCACCTTTCCGGATATCTCAGGGTCAAGTTACTCATGATCTTGAAAATTCTGCCTCTGTTTATCCCAAGGGTGGGAGATCCAGGATCCTCTCTTTTTCTCCCACTCTATCCAAATTAAAACTGTTTCTGTGCCCTCCCAGTAGCTGAAGACAGAGACATTCTTTCAGAAGTGGAAGACATTTCCAGCCATCAAGGAAAATTAAGTTCGTTTGTTAAGCTCCAGCCACCCATCAGCTGCCAGGTAATGGGCCCGTTCACAAAAATCAAGGCAATGAAAACTTGTAACAATATTATTCATCACCTGAATCTGCAGCAGAGGGCTCCTTTGGACCATTACTTGGGATCATTGTCTCGTCCCTTTGACTTTGACTTCCACATGGAGGAGAAAGGATTCTCAAGAGGAGTCTCATTAAATCTGCCAGCTATGCCACTATTGCAAGGTTACCAATCCCAGCCTGGCAATCAGCAGGAAACACAGGGGGTAGCCATCAGTGATGGTGTTATGACATTTCCTGGAAACCCCCAAGCATGATGTCATGCCTCTCTAGCAATCACTGAAAACTCCATGGTTTTACTTCACCTCAGGATTTTTCCCAGATGTGACATCATGCCATAGGTCTGACAGCCATTTATTTTATTATATTTTTCTTCCATCACTGACTAGAGTGCTGGCAGAGAAAGGGATCAGCTAAGCCCAGCGGTTCCTTAGTACTGCAGAAAATACATTTATGGGGACTGTTTCCACATTTATAATAAGCCACGACTGCTTATTCTGTTCATCACTTGTTACTAATATTACTGGGGCCTTTGAAATGCAGTGTTGGAAAAGAGTATTGTGGAGGATACCATGGACCACCCAAAAAAACACAAATAAGTGGGTTCTAGATCAAATCAAGCCAAAACTGACCCTAGAAGCTAAATTGAGGCTGTTGTGCTTTGGCTACTTAATGAGAAGGCAAAAGTAACTGGAAAAGACAATAAGGCTAGAAAAGATTGAAAGTTGCAGGAAAAGAGAAAGATCCAGCATGAGACGGATTGACTCCATACAGGAATCCATGACTCTCAGTTTGTAAGATCTGCACAAGGCTGTTAATGATAGGATGTTTTAGAGGACACTGATTCACAGGTTGCTATGAGTCAGAAGCGATTTGACAGGACTTCACACACACACAATTTTATCAGTTACTAACAGAACACATTATGAGTGTGTGTGTATACATAACGATATGAATTTCAAAAAAAATTATAAAATACCTAAATCAAGGAAGAAAGAGAAGGATCATGCATGCAACAAAAGTTCATCACTAGGTACCTGCCTGGGGCACTAAATGAATGGGGAGAGCATAGAAAGAGGTAGTTGTTCCTGTTACCAACCAAGTGACCAAGGTAGGCTGCAGAACTGCTTAGATGGCAAAATACTTTGAGCTGCTCCATTCAATCCATTCATAACACAGGACTGGGTGCCATGTAATGGTTCCAGCAGAGCAGATTACAGGTGTAGAGAAAATCAAAGCAGCAGCTGCCACTACAACCATCTTTAGGACATCAGGAAAGCCATGACACATCCAACCAATAATTCACCCCAATCCAGCATTTCTTTTCCAACTGTGGTTTGCCAGGGACCTTGACAAAGCCTACAAAAAGGAAACAAACAGAATAGTTCTTCCCCATTGCTCATTATCATTGCCTGATATTCACAGGTATACTGTCTCTTAACATGGAGGTTCCATTTAGCAACTTGCAGCTAACAGATGTTGATAGCCCTTTTCTAAAGAGCAATTTCTACTACTGGGCTTTCTTCTGTCATTTAACATTTGCTTCTTCCTGGAAGCTGTCAGAACAGAATAAAATTAGCTGATAGGTACACAGACCTGATATAAATGTCATGCTACAGATAATATTGTTAGATACTTTAGCTTCCTTGAATTTTTGGAATGGAAAGGTAGGAACAATTTGAATATGAATTCAGAAAGCAACCTCCATGGATTTTCTAATACCTTTTCAAAGTCATCTGTTCTTCTAGCAAACGTCTGCTCAGCTCTCCTCCCTGTTGGCTTGTTAGGAAGTCAATGCTGGAATTCAGGTTTTTCAGATGATGGGATAGTGTTCCTGGGGATATCAAGAAGGTACACTTTCCTGATCTTTTGGAAGCTCTTCAAGGCATAATCATTCAAGGGATGTATGCAACTGGATGATGTTTTCCAGGAAGTTTCTAGCTGTTGATGTTGTTGTGGGATAATGGTAGATCATTTTAACACCGTTACTCAGAGGTTGCTCAAAGCTGTGTGGTTTTTAAATATCACTGTACACACATCAAGTCCATCACTGAAGAAAGGGAGGTTAACAGTGCTGAAAATAAATCTGACCCAGCCACTGACTACTGTAATAAATTATGAGTTCCATAAAGTTATACATTGCAGAATAATCCAGCTTGCTGAATTTGGAGATAGCAATCCAGGATTTGGGCACAGTAATTGATTTAGTGACATCAATACAGATGATTATTTATAAATAGACATAAACAAAAAAAGGGGAGATCCCTTCAGCAGGGAGCTTGCAACGGACAGTGGGCCCCATCGCTCATGCGACATTTATGTGAACATTTGAAGACTGTTGTGCAAGTTATAAACTGCAGTACTGCAGTCAAAGGCCAGCTCAAGGTTGACTCAGCCTTCCATCCTTCCGAGGTTGGTAAAATGAGCACCCAGTTTGCTGGGGGTAAAACAATACTGGGAAAGGCAGTGGCAAACCAACCCTTAAGCCTAGGCCAGTGATGGCGAACCTTTTCGAGACCGAGTGCCCAAACTGCAACCCAAAACCCACTTATTTATCGCAAAGTGCCAACCCGGCAATTTAACCTGAATGCTGAGGTTTTAGTTTAGAAAAAATGGTTGGCTCTGAGGCGCATGTCACTCGGGAGTAAGCTTGGTGGTAGTCGGTGGCTTTGCTTTGAAGCTACTGTGCAATACTTCAAATGGATGAAGCAAACCCCATTGCCAGCAAGCGAGCTTACTCCCAGGTAAAAGATCACGCTTTCGTTCTTCCCATGAAAATCAGTAGGGTTTAACAGCGCTTAACAGGGATACCTACACTGCTTCCCCAAAACTAGGTCTTAGGTTTAATGCTAATAATCTCCCTGAAATAATTACACTATTATCACATGACGAACTCTGTGCACGCTTGCCCACAGAGAGGGCTCTGAGTGCCACCTCTGGCACCCTTGCCATAGGTTCGCCACCACTGGCCTAGGCCCATTCTTCCCAGCCTGGGGATGTCTTAAAAAAGCCATCTCCTCATTTGTTGTTCAGACAGCACAGACAAAAAAGGCACCCGAGGAGAAAGAGGCTCTCTCTCTCTCTCTCTCTCTCTCTCTCACACACACACACACACACACACACACACACACCATGTTTCCTCCCGCCTTGTTTTAAAGCTGTTGCGCCCAACATTTTGAGGTGCTGCAGGGATTCTCTGTGCCTGCAGCTTTTTGCTTATGGTTCACCCAGAATGTTTGCTCCGCAGGCTTCGCTGCTGGGCACATTTTTCAGCCTGAGAAGTACACAGTTGTATTCAGCTCGTCCTGCCAATTCTGGCAATATATAGTTTTCCCTTTGTTTATTTTTGATGAGCTGCCTTCAAAGCTACGCAGACACAATATGAAAATCAGCTGTGATTCTGTAATCATAGCTTCAAAGACAGCTCATCTAAAATAAACAAAGGGAAAATCTACACGTTGCCAGGATTGGCAGGAAGGGCTGAAAATGTGCCCAGCAGCACAGCCGGCAGAGCAAACATCCCACGAAAACCTGAAGCAGAAAGCTGCAGGCACAGAGAATCCCTGCAGCACCACAAAATGTTGGGTGCAAGTGGTGGATGAAACTGACAAGAGAGCTTTGCAGGTGAGATTATTAAGCACCTGTCCTTATTAAGCACCTGTCCTTCAACTCTTATCTCCTGGAATTTTACCAAGTACCTCCCATTAATTTACTAGGGTTTCTTTTTTTCCTTTTGTTTCTTTTTTTCTCCTTAAAGTCGCTATATTAGGCACACTTACATGAGACTAAATCCAGTGCACGTCGTGTGTGTGTGTGTGTGTGTGTGTGTGTGTGTGTGTGTGTGTGTGTGTTAGTTAAAGAAGCGGAGTCTTAAAGAAACATGCTTGGCTTAACAAATGACAGATAAGTTAGTAGAGATGCTGTTCTTAAAACCACATAGGGCAAACAGCACATAGATGAGACACTTCCTCCTGAACAGGCCTTCCATAAATGCTAATGTCTGTTCATTTATGTTCAAATGAGTGGCAAACCTTGCCACTGGCAAACAGTAGTGCTTGACAGGAAGACCAATAGAAATTGGTGAGCCCTTTCTCTAGGTAGCCGGAAGGAACAATAAATGTAATTCTGACAATCAGCAGGGAAAGCTTTTCTAATACACCTCCATAGGTTTTCAAAAGCTGCCTGCAACACTGAGAGGCAGACACCACCTTTTCCAAAGTGGTGCCAAACTACAGCTTATATAGCATTATGGGTCATCCGCTGTAGGAGAGAAATTACTACAAGTTCAGAATAGCTGCACTACTCCCCCACAAAATCTACTCAGTTGGTACAGAAGGGATGAGCTCACTGTGCTTCAAAAGAGCAGGACATGGGCCCCTTCCACACATGCAGAATAATGCACATTCAATCCACTTTCACACTTGTTTGAAAGTGGATTTTGCTACTCTGCACAGTAAAATCCAGTTGCAAAGTGCATTGAATGTGGATTGAAAGTGTATTATTCTGCATGTGTGGAAGGGGTCTTGAGCAAACTAAGCTTCACTGACTAGTATTATCAATGTCTGGCAACCAAGAACAGACAAAATGCATGCAACCCCTTCCTTTGACTATGCTCCAGGCATCACAAAAATCGGACACACCTCATGAACCTGCTGGTAGGGACATTTGGCAAGATATCAAATATCTCACAGATCTGGGGAATGTTTGGAGGCATCGAAATTCTCTGGGGCCATTCTTATGTTCCTAAATCAATTATCTTTGTAATTGTCAAATTAAAATTAATTGCAAATCAAATGCTCCATTATAACTGCAGTCTCTAATTTTCCTGCCATATTCCAGAGTCGCAGCTGGGGGAAAAAGGTGCTGTCTAGCAGCTATTAGCAGCCAGAACATGTTGCCTTTTTATGCATTTGTTTTCAAATACTCTAATATGGATTATCTTTCTCCGGTTAACCCCAAGGCTCTGTTTACATCTTCCTAGAACACTGGCTGTCTCCCCCCCCTTGACTAAGCTTATATGGGTAACTTATCCTTTCCTTTTTAACAATGCTGGGTTCGTACTAACGCTTCCACTGTGTACATAGCCTTATTGAGAATTCTCAAGTGTGTTCTACTTTATTAGCTCAATTTGTCTTCATTGTAATCCTACTCTGTTGACCAATAAGGTATATGGCACCATCTGGTACATAAGCACCAACGAGGGTACTCGAGGCCTCATTCATTAGTGTATTGGACACCATTTACAACCATGTGCACAGAAGACAGCAAGAGGGGCCCAAAGGATCCAAATGCCCCAGTTTTACAATGCACTAAAGACTTCTTACCCTGTAAAACAATCAATAACTCTTCCATTAACTACTAACCAGCAATGCCCAAGTCCACTGAGGTTGCTGGTGCAACTATCATTGTAGATCCAGCCAGGGTGAGATTTTACACTTGATACCTGCTCAGATAATTGTTTCTCCAATGGAAAACCACTTTGAACATGATGGACAGAGAAGATATCCCAGCAGGGATATTTAATAACCCTTCAAATTTAAGGTAATAAATATGGATGGGATTTGACAAACCACCAGCTGCGCCTGTGGACCTCCTGCTTTGGAATTCAAGGTTTATTTTTGGAATTCAATGAGACTTGGTCAGGCCAGGCCTGAGCAGGAAGGTGGCTGCCCCAGCTGGCGAGACAGAAGCAGAGTCATCAGCCCAGATTGGAAACAGGAATGGGTGGTGGCTCACTAGTACAGATCAGGAACAGGGCAAGGTGGGTACCTGGATTGGCCAGCCCACAGCCACTTTGCCAAGACAGCTTCTGCTTCTCCTACCTGCCAGTTGCCTGCCCCAACTGGGGAGGGGGGAAAGCAATTTTAGTACTTGTCCCGGCCGCCATTTTCAGCAAGCACACCGCAGCCAGTTCACACTTTCATCCAAGTCAGATTCAAATGCTCACATGCATTTTGTGAACAAACCTGTATGTCAAATCTTATTACTTAGGCTTTTAAGAACAAAGAAACTTTGAAGCTCCCGGTACATCAGTAATCAGTCTAATTAAAGGTAAAGATAGTCCCTTGTGCAAGCACTGGATCGTTACTGACCCGTGGGGAAATGTCACATCATGACATTTACTATGCAGACTACTGAGTCCATATTTAATTGCTCTTCCTCCTGACAATAAACAATTCCATCCTCAGTTGTTATATTACATTGTAGATGTTCAAAGCCCATTGACTTTTAAAGACTTGTTTAAATTCTGGAAGTGAATTTTAAAACCCTCTGATACTGCCAAAATGCTAACTCTTGCCAAAATCACACCAGCCGGGCCAAGAACAGCCCTTCCCCCCCATTTATATCAATACAAAATGATTTAATTAAAATTACACCCAGTACAACAGATGAAGTTGTAAGGGCAAAGCTGAAAATGTTTTTGCCCTTTAATGCCAAGCAATTTCTGACGTTTAGGTAGGAGCCCCAGTTATTCCTTTGGCAATGCCCCACGTCCTCAAACATGCTACATGAGGTAATTGCGCAATGTACCAGATCTAGTCTCCCAAAATAGGATGGCTTTTTTTCTTTCACAGAATTTGCTAATGGTTGCAAATATTGCCTCTTCTGTGTGATGGGAAGACAGAGATCAAAGCCAAGCTATCAAAAATATCTAGGTTCAAGAAACTGAGAAGCATCCATTCTTCATACCTTCCCGGTCAAGGTCACAATTAGGGATTATTTTGAAATATTCATCTTTGCCACTATCACCTGAAAACCAATTCTCCTTTTTGAACTCATGATTATTTTTGCATCATTTTCCATTTCCTTACAATTTTCATTATACTAAATTATAGTATATAATAGCATTCAATTTCCATTATACTACATTATGAGCTAGATGGATCCAACCAACTTTTCAGATGGTGAAAAGCAGGAAGGGTCCCTTCTGACCAACAAAAAAGCTACAGTGGGGATGATGGAACCTATATGAACACAGCTTACGTAGGCAGGATGAAATAATAAGAGGAACTGAGCTAAGTGAAAAAGCTGGCTACATCCAAACCTCCCTGTATAAGTGATATACATTTATTGCATATTATTATTATTATTATTATTATTATTATTATTATTATTATTATTATTATTATTATTATTATTATTATTATTATTATTATTATTATTGCATATATATATAGGTAGGTATATTATTTATTATATTTATAAACTGCCCTCCCCCGGAGGGCTCAGGGCGGTGAATAGAACATATAGAGTACAAAATAAAATCAATAATATCAAAATTAATTAAATAGTGGCTCTATACATGTTAATATATATATTATGTGATATATATTTATTGCATATTTTACAATCTGCTTTTACAATTTTACAAAGCTATTATTTATTTGCTTTATTTATACTCCACCTTTTCCTTCAACAGGGACCCAAAGTGATTTATGTAATTATTTTCTGTTCCCTTTTACCTTACAACAACCTTGTGAGGTAGGTAAATCTAGAGCCGGGGTCTGCAACCTGTGGTTCTCCAGATGTTCATGGACTACAATTCCCATCAGCCTCTGCCACCATGGCCAATTGGAAATTGATTTCAGGTAGCCAGCTCAAAGGTGATTCAGCCTTCTATCCTTCTGAGGTTGGTGAAACGAGTACCAAGCTTGCTACAGGTAAAGCATAGAAGACTGCGAAAGGTGAAGGCAAACCACCCCATAAACATAACCTGCCTAGTAAACATTGTGATGTGATGTTACCTCTTGAGTCAGAAATGACCCGGTGCTTGAATCTTTACCTTGCATGTGGCCAGTTGCTACTTGTGTGACTGTAACCCCCATGCTCAGAATGGGTTGACCCAGAAAGGGGTGGAGACTCAAAGCAGGAGAAGGCTGCAGAGCTAGTTTGGAGGAGACAAGGCTACCAGACTCGGACCTTGGTTGTATAAGCCCTTAACACCTTAAGGGTTTCTTTTTGTGGTTGTAATGGGTGAGAGTTCTCCTGGAAACCTTCATCACGTTGAATCCTGTTCATCAAGCCCTTGGAGTCTTCAGGAGCCAACCCACTTGCAAAGAAGAATTGGACTTGGCAGTATCAGTAGACTGTAAATATAAGGACTTGAAAATGCAACCTGAACAGGACCTTGAAATGTGATGTTAAATGTTGATGTTATATGTTAAGAAAGTAAACCATTTTGTTTTTAAAAATTTGTTGTTGCAAACTCATTCCAAGTTCTGCCCCACAGAACCCACAAGCTGAGGTTACATGACCTCTCCCAGGCTCATGAGATTTAGAATTTGTTCAAGTATTCCCTACTAATCACATTTTAAGATGAGGGGGAAATTAAATGATTAGCTTAATGTCTCACAAAAGCTTTATTTTTTTCCTAAGACAGTTTGTTTTCTGTTTACTGTCTCCTAGATGTTTAACGAAGTGACAGTCACATTGTAACCCCTGTGTCAGAATGGGATGACCCAGAAAGGGGTGGAGTCTGAAAAGAAGCAGAATGCTGCAGAACTCATGAGGTTGGAGGAAGCAAGGCTACCAGGCTGGGACCTTGATTGATTTTATTAAGCCCTTAACACCTTGTTTAGGGTAACTGCAATGTTGTGGGGAACTAGTGGGAAGGGAGTTTTTTTTTTTTTTGCTATATTTTAAATCTTAGAATTTATTGTTTCAGGGTTTTTGTGTATGTAAATGGTGAGAGTTTTCTGGGAACCTTCATCATCTTGAATCCCGTTCACCAAGCCTTTGAAGTCTTCAAAACCAACCACCAGCAAAGAAGAATTGGACTTGTCAATATCAGTAGACTGTAAATATAAGGACTTGAAATGCAAACCTGAACAGGACCTTGAATTGTAAATGTTAAATGTTGATGTTTAATGTTATTTGTAAAGAGAAGTAAACTGTTTTGTTTAAATTTGGTTCTTTGCAACTCCTTCCAAGTATTGCCCCACAGAACCCACAAGCTGAGGTTACAACATCACACAAGATGTTGGTTAAATTTATCAAAAGCAGCCTAACACTTCATTTCCCCCCCCCCCCTGTAACTTCTGTTCATTATGTAATTTTTTTAAACAACAAAACCAAGATCTATAACTGCAAAAAGATTGTAATGTGTTTTCTTTCCTGCCTGAAAGTCAGAGATCTTGGCGGAGAGAAAATAACGATCAAAATGCAACACACAAAGAAAGCGGCAATAATTAACAGCAACTTTGATCTCGCCTGTAGATTATTTGCTACATAGAAGAATGCTGCAGTCTGTCATTTCTGTTCCGTCACTCCGTAACCAAACAACTGTAATTAGAGGACAGCTAAAGCAGATGCCAAAACTCTTTAAACCAGTGAATAGGTTATAGATAACTTTGGACCACCCACCTGTCATGAATTTCTCCAATACGGACAACACTTTTTAGGGCAAAGATGTCTAACATAATCCAATTTTTCCCCCGGTTACACTGGTTTTTGGAGAATAAAGCAGACGCATCACACTCAATTCATCCCATATTGGGGGTGCGAACTCTTGATTGTCATTATGCTGAAGGAGCCCTTCGGGAGTTGAGCGGTATATAAGTTGAATGAATGAATGAATGAATGAATGAATGAATGAATGAATGAATGAATGAATGAATGAATGAATGAATGAATAAGGACCATGAAAACCGCAGGTTGACAATAGGATCCTCCATAGAAATACACCCTTCTAAATTCCTTGACTGCACTGTTAGAGATGTATCTGCGAGTTTCTGAATACACAGCTTATCCATTTGGAATCTACGTACAAAAATGAGTTTAATTTGCTTTAGGGTTGCCAACTTCCAGGTAGGACGTAGAATTCCCCTGGAATTACAACTGCTCTCCAGACTACAGAGACCAGTTCTTCTGGAGAAAATGGCAACTTTGTATGACAAACTGTATGGCATCCCATTGCTGTTGAGCTCTTTAACCTCTTCAAATTCTACCTTTCTCAGGCTCCATTCTCAAATACTCAGGAATTTACCAGTTGGAAACCCTAATTTACTTAGCAATAACTGCAAATCCTTATGCAGATAAAGGTCTTGAACATGTTCAGATAAAGGTCTTGAATATGTAACTTTCACGTACGGAAAGTTAGAAATAACCACAGAAATAGAAGTCATGGTCCTCACAGAGCCCAACCAATGTCCCAATTCCATATCATATATCGCAGGAAAGAAGGATGTCAGCTCCCACACACAAAACATGATGGGGAGTTATGGCCTTTTCCAGTCTCATAACTGTCAGCGTCATAAGATGGCATCAACGCAACGCTGCTACTCTCTCATCTACAATGCAGATGTACACCATGAGAACACCAACCTCAGCACTTCTTGCTCTTGACATATTTATGGGCAGAGCTGGAGCATGATGACCCTTTGACCTTTCCAATAGCAGGGATCTGCTGATTCACTCTGGGCTCCATTCCAGCTTCGTGGGGCAGAAAACGCTTGTCTAAAGCTACAGATTAAAAATGGCTGGTATAGGCAGAAAAACTCTGCTGTCGTTTTGCATGTTACAGCTCAGAAGGTGTCCTAATTAAGTAACAACGTGTTCGTTTTTTCCTGCGGGCTCCCTGTGTGTCTCTAGGCTGTCTCATTCTGAAGCAAAATAGTACCTTGCAATTGGGTAGACAGTCTGAACATGCCGGGGGCTCCCTTGTAGGCACAGTTCCTCTCCCACAGCTTGAGAAGATAAATCAAAATTGATTTCATAATACAGCCCCCCCTTCACACCCCCTTGCTTTCAGTACCTTGACACAAGGCAGGAAGGCTGGGGGAATCACAATGGCCACCAACCGTATCCTAATCTCTCCTTTATTTTCCCCCCTCTCTTCGCTGTTACATGTCAAATTCATGTAAAGTCTGGTATGTTGGAAAAGGTCAGTGAGTACAACTCTGATGCCTGAAAGGTTCAGAGTTAGATTTAATTTTTAAAGAAACACAATGTCTAATGGGAGGAGAAGGCAGGAACTCATGTACGTTGGTGTAAGCCAAGAAGAGTGTCTTTGCTCACAGAAAAATTCAGGACAAACCATTTGTTTAAATTAGGTGTGTTTCCCCTTGCTTGTGATGAGAAATCAGTTCAGGAATGCACGAGTCTTCCAGAGCAGTGGTTTTCAGTCCTCAGTTGGGTTGTAGAATGCCACAAGACTTTACAGAGCCACCATAAGTGGAAGTTGCTTTTGGGAAGGACCTGCTCCTAGCACAAATGAGTAAGGACCAAGGGCACCAACCTCTCCTACCTCCTTTTGCCTACACACCAAGACAATGGGAAGTGGTTATTCTGTGTTGGAAAGGATCCACTAGGCTGCTGATTAGCAACTACACTACAGCTATGCCAGCTTTCTGAGAAATAGGGTTTCCTGCTCCAAGTTGGTAAATACCTGGAAATTTGGGGGGGGGGGTGGAGCCTGAGGAGTGTGGAGTTTGATGAGGGGAGGAACTTGAATGATGTATAATACCATATGGTCTATCTTCCAAAGTGGCACTTCTGTTGTCTGAAAATCAGTTGCTATAGAGAGAGACCTACAGCCACCCCTGTCCCCCAGGCAGACAAACAGGTAAGACTGACAGCTCCGGATATTTAAGGATGGGGTTTAGGGAGGGTGGGGTTTAGGGAGAGGAGGGAACTTAATAGGGTATAATGCCATACTCCCTCATTGACTCCCTAATAGCTTTCTCTGTTGCAGCTTAGAAAAAAATGCACGCCTTGAACCATTTCTGGTTGGATGGTGATTTACATTTTTGCTTAGCCCACTTTCAAAGCCAACCCAAGTAACCACTTGCACCAGTGTGAGGTCCCAAAAGGGCAATGTTGTGAAGGCACTTGGCCAGGAGTTCTCAAGAAACCCGCATGAACTGCCCATTGTTTCTCTATAAACAGAGGATAATGCCAAAAAGGTACCCATCTTTGTATATGGTAATATGGTAATATCATTAAACAAAAGCAACATGCCAGGAAACATTCAATTCGATGCTGGAGAACCATTTATGTGTAATATTTACCTTTCCCCAAATTTCAGGAATTGCTCAAAACAAAATGAAAGGTTAGAGGTTGTTTCAGGGCACACCAGTAACTCCTACAAACTCCTACAACTCCTTGCCAAACTCTACTAGCAAAACGGAACGTTAGGAAGAGAAGGCTAACAATCAAGTGTCAAAAAGATTTAAGTGTCAAAAAGATTTAAGAAGCAACAGCTGGCAAAAAGGAAACAATTCTTGGCCATCTCATCTGAGGTGTGTGTTGTCTCTCTACAGATGATCAATTTCTTCCAGGCCTCAAACACTGTTAGTTTTCATCTAATCAAAAACTGTACATAGATAACAGTGTTTGTAAAAAAAAAAAATTCAGTTGACACTGATTTTTATCCCTCTTTGAATCAAGCATTATTTCCTTTTTACCCACATGTACTGCGGAAAATATTAGCAATTGACTGCTGCATCACAATATCTGCTGAATTTTCCATTACAAGACACTCTTGTAGGGATAGTCCAACATGGTAATTACTTAATACCCAATTGATCTTGTTTTACCTCCTGTAAGGAGAACATGAATGAATATGTCATACCCACCAGCATCATAGCAGATTATCAAAAGCTTCATTACTAAAACAATCAAGCAAAGCATATCCAAAAAATCTCAAGGCGCCTGATAAGGGACTGAATAATTAAATGGAGGCAGTCTGTATGAGAAAGCTATCTTCACCAGATCTTCTCAAGATTCTCTACTAATAAATTAGAAAGGGTTTTGATTTTCTTACAAATTACAAAGCCAAACTGTTATTATGAGAACTGTAACATGTCATACCATTGTGTGTCAAAAGTTAGCAAAATGTAGTCAGGAATTAGTAGAATACAGTCTATTTAACTATAGGGCAGTGATGGCGAACCTATGGCATGAGTGTCAGAGGTGGCACTTGGAGCCCTCTCTGTGGGCACGTGCACACAGAGTTCGTCGTGGGGGGCAGAAAATCAACACATCTAGGCTGACCTGGGCCACTGAGCATGACATGCGCGCACCGCGGTGAGCAGGGAGGACTCGGCTGGTGGGCCTGACGCCTGTGCTCCGTGTGACTGCTGCCTGAGGGGGCGCGCGCAGAGGAGGCAGAAATGCTAGAGAGGCGCAGAGTGGTGGGCGCAGGACTTGCTGGAGGCTAGAGCAGGCTGGCCCCTGCTTGAGCAGGTGGGGCGTGGAAGAGGAGTCAGCCGGTTTTTTCTTATCTAAAACCGCAGCATTCATGTTAAATAGCCAGGTTGGCACTTTGCGATAAATAAGTGGGGTTTGGGTTGCAATTTGGGCACTCGGTCTCAAAAAGGTTTGCCATCACTGCTATAGGGGTTAGTCCCTTTCTAGGAATCTCTCTTCAACTGCACCCTGTCCAGATGAAAACAAGAGCCAATTAAAAGGGTAAACACTATGGTGGACCACTCCTAACAGTTAAGGAACTGGGTCAGTAAGAACCTGAATAGTTTGGATATACCTGTAATGATTAGGGATGCTGGGAATTTTCCAGCAAACATGTCCGGCAGGCAAACATACCAGTTTTGACAGCCACAGCTCCTTGTAAGACAACCCTCGGATCTGACTCAAACAGCATGCCAAACAGCATGGTGACTGCACAAATACCTAAGATGGTGGAGTTTTGTTTACTTCTGCCTTGCAGTCACTTTTACACCTGTGCAGTAAATGAAATTGATTTCCCCTCAGGGTCATGGATGGTTCGGTTTGGTAATTAAATGATGCTGAGAGATGGAAAATTCCAGCTCCAACAGAGCTGTGCAGGAACGTGCATATGTGATCTGCTACAGATCCAGACAGATCAGCAGCTATTAAATTTCACTAGACACACATAAATGAACACCAAGCAGTAAGACTTTAAAAAAAATTAATTTCACAATGTTCATTTATATGGAGTGACTGTTTTTGTTATTCTTCATTTAAACTACTGGAGATAGAGAACATGGAGGCAGCAAGTAACAAGTGTGCATGTGGGGAGAGCGAAAGGCACTATATGTATGGAAACTAGCCCCACAAACAGGCTCAAACTGCTCACAAACAACCCAAAATGTCCTATGAATAACTGGCTCCCCGTGATAGGGAAGCTGGATGTAAACAAACTCAGTTGATGTTCAACATCCTCAAAAGTGGTCCAAAGAGCTGCAACTGAGTTATGGCAACCCCATAGTGTTTTCAAGGGAAGAAAATTACAGAGGTAGCTTCCCTTTGCCTGACTCTACATAGCAACCCAGACTCCCATCCAAATGCTAAGCATGGCTTACCCTGCTTAGGAGCAGCAGTGGCATAGGAGGTTAAGAGCTCGTGTATCTAATCTGGAGGAACCGGGTTTGATTCCCAGCTCTGCTGCCTGAGCTGTGGAGGCTTATCTGGGGAATTCAGATTAGCCTGTACACTCCCACACATGCCAGCTGGGTGACCTTGGGCTAGTCACAGCTTCTCGGAGCTCTCTCAGCCCCACCTACCTCACAGGGTGTTTGTTGTGAGGGGGGAAGGGCAAGGAGAGAAAGGGGGGGATATAAATCCAAACTCTTCTTCTTCTTCGTTCCCATAATCTGACAAAATCAGTCTAGCCTGGGCCATTCAGATCACAGTAACATTCTTAGTAAACATGGACAAATGCTATTTGGTACCTGCCTCTCCTGAGTTCACATTCAATTATTCTGCTTATTTTTTAAAATTTATTTTCATTATGGTTACAAATTACATGGCAAAAAGAGAAAACGAAACAGCCAGAAACATATGGGAAAAAATTGAACGCACCCAAATAACAGTGTAACAGGCAGGCATTAAAAACAACCAAAATCAATAAGCACAAGAAGAGCCAAAGATTTCCACTAATTCCTCTTCATATTACGAGACAGCGAAACAGTCCATTTCAGCCTGCTGAATCCAGCCAGTCTGTGGCAGTAATTAAGAAAAAAAAGGCCCACTGCCTTTCTCAAGTAGACATTCCAAGTTCTATATTTGCTGTGAGGCTTTCGGGTTATATAGCCGTGGCCTGAATATCTTTATTCCTGACATCTCACCAACACCTGTGGCTAGTGTCTTCAGAGGTTTTCTCTATAAGTCTCGTCTCTCAGTGGTGAGTGTGGAATGTTCACGATGTTACCTGTCAACTGTTCAGGAAGAGGAGGGGGGAGGTTTGGAGGAGCCTTTTTGAAGTTTCTGAAGTTTGGGTTTGATGTCTTTTAGGTTTTGTTTACTTTCAAACTTTCTTCCATTTATTAAAACTGTGCTGATGCTTATGTATTTCAGTGGCTTCCCTGTGTCAACTGACAATGCTGGACCTGTCAAGAACTTCTGTGTCTTCAAAGAAAAATTGTGTCCAGTTTGCATTCATGTATATTCAGTCACCACATATTTCTCAGCTTTGTAATGTCTGCAGAGTTTTTTGTGTTCCTTAATTCTTGTAATAATGCTGCATTTTGTAGTTCCAGTATACTCCTGTCCACAGCTGCATGGAATATAGTAAATACCTGCAGAAATGAGTGGGTTTCTTTTGTCTTTCACTAATCATAACTTTCATTGTATTTTCTTGGTGGGTTTGTAAACTGGCTGTAACCTGTGTTTTTTCATTAAGTTTCCTATCTTGTCAGTGATCCTTTTATATAGGATAAGCATACTTTTTTCTTTTTTCCATGTGGGGTTGTTTTTCGCCAAGTGTATAATCTGTTTTCCTCCTTTGTATGGCCCTTTTGATTTCAGTCATGGAGAAGCCATTTGCTTGTTAAACCCATTTTAAGTTATTCAGTTCCTCATTGAGATGTTGTGTTTCAGCTATCTGGGACAGTATACTAAATACTAAGAGGTCTTTGAGGACACCCATACCTACCTGGCTTCATTAAGGTAAGTATTGTATGCTACAACTCAGTGGTAGAATTTCTACTCTGCATTCAGAAGATCCTAAATTCAATCCCTGTTATCACCACTTAAAAGAATTGGGTACTAAGAGATGTGAAAAACCTCTGTCTGACACCATGGAGAGCAGCTACCAGTCTGAGTAGAAAACACTGATTTTGACAGACCAGTGTTCTGACTCCATACAAGGCTACTAGTCCATGTGGACTGGTGTTTTTCAATGGCAACTTGGTCTGTTTTTCAATGGCAACTTGGTCTGTCAGTTTTACAACTCTTCAGGAATCCATGCGACCCCTTCCGTGTGCAACTTGGGGGTCCACCTGGACTCGTCTCTTTCCATGGAGACCCAGGTGGCCCATACAACCCGGGTTGCTTTTTTCCATCTCCGCCAGGCCCGGCGGCTGGCCCCCTTCCTCTCCCAAGCGGACCTGGCCACTGTGATCCATGCAACGGTCACCTCCAGGTTAGACTATTGTAACTCGCTCTACGCTGGCCTTCCCTTGCGCTCGATCCGGAGACTGAAACTGGTCCAACATGCGGCGGCGCGCGTGCTCACAGGCAGCGCCAGCTGGGATCACATTCAGCCTGTGTTGCGCCAGCTGCATTGGCTCCCAGTAGAGTTCCGGATCGTTTTCAAGGTGTTGGTGTTGACCTTTAAGGCCTTACGCGGCCTGGGACCCTCGTATCTTCGAGACCGCATCACCCCATATGTTCCCACACGGCCTCTTCGTTCCGTAGAGGCCAATCTGCTGGTGGTTCCCGGCCCCTCGATGATGCGGCTGGCCTCCACACGGGCCAGGGCCTTCACAGCCCTGGCCCCGGCCTGGTGGAACGCTCTTCCACCAGCTATCCGGGCCCTGCGGGACCTTGGTGAGTTCCGCAGGGCCTGCAAGACAGAGCTGTTCCGCCGGGCCTTTGGAGAGACCAGCCGCTGATGGTGCCCCCCCTCCTTTTGGCCCTATACCTGGGCCTTAACATCTACTAAGATCTGCCGCCCCTCTCTAGGGGGAAGTATTTGATATTAGGTATCGGGCGCCACCTATACCTATACTTGTGCTTTTACTCATTTCACATTTTAAATGTTAATGTGTAGTTAGTTTCGCTGCTTTTATAAGTTTTAGTTTATTTATGATATTTTATGATTGTATCCATTATATGTTGTGCGCCGCCCAGAGCCCTTCGGGGATGGGGCGGGATAGAAATTTGAAGCATAAATAAATAAATAAATAAATGTCATGAATTTCTGCAAGGGCACCTAACACCTTTCATTTTAAAGCAAGTTCTACTTTTTATTCATGCCAAGTATGCACAATGAATTCCATTTCTAATTCCACATCTTTCAAACAACCTAACTATAGCATCAAGAGGTCGAAAGGTAAGTTGTAGCCCATTATGTTTCTGATTATATTGATTACTAGCTTCTACACTATTTGTTTCTTGTGACATACCTCCCTGCAAGGTTAGTAATTTGTACTGGGCAGCCAGATATCCAGCAACAAATAGGAGTGTTATTGATTTTCTTCAGCCTCCTGGGGATTACTTACCTTTTTAACATGACTATGTGAAAGTTTTCATTCATAATTGGATCTGCTTCCATTGTTTATAATAATATTTCACTGTTCATCAGTTATTATCTCCTCCAAATCTCCTTTCCAGTTTTCTTTAATTTGTCTTAAAAGGGTCTGTCCTTTCTAATGAAGATAAAATATAATGTCACCATTCCCCCAGTTCATTTTTTCCAATATTGATTCAAGTTTCATCAGAGGTTCCAGTTGAAATATACTTCTCTGCCATAATGTGAAAAAATGTCTCTAGTACAGGTACTTACAGAAAGCCCCGTTCTACTGCATCTATCTGGATATTGAGCATTATGTCCACCTTTATATAGATCACAAATTCTGCTATCCCTTTCCTCCACTCAGAGTTGAAAGTCCTGCAAAATTCCATTCAACTTAAAATTAGAAAGATGAAGCATTTAGGTAAGAGGGAGGAAACATAGAATGTTCCAAGTTCATAGTGCTGTAGTCAGGATTGATTTTATTTTTATTTTCCATAAGGGGGTTTATCTTGGAGGGGGGGGGTGTCCATGGAAGAATCTGTAAGGGCACATCAGTCAAACCCTGTTCAATAGGATAATCTACTGTTGGTTGTCTGAATTATCCAGGACCATCACTAAGGCGAATAACAATGATTTATGAATGCTAGATCTGGTGCACCAAGTCCTCCATTCTTTTCCCCTTGCTTGCAAAACGGTATTAAATATTCCTTGTCCCTCCCTTTGCACCTCAGTGGAGAATTTGTCAATAATACCTTCCACTGACACCGAAATAAAGAAAATTCACTTTGCTGATAGCATTCAACCAAGTTATGTTGAATATATAATTTTTCTGAATGACTTAGCTTAGTTTCTAGTTAAGAGTATTGAAAGGAGATAATGATCATTGTACAAAAATTCTCACAAAGACAGTTTTAATCCCCAAACATGTGTTTGTTTGTTTTCGAGGAGGGATATTACTAACTCATTTTATTCCACATTCACCTCTATTCACTGAGTCACATCCTATGCCTCACCAGCATAAGAACCTGCAAGGTTAAAAAACCCAAAAACCCATCATAATACAAGTTGAGAGTCTCACTGCTCAAATGGTACAAAACTAACAGGGCAATTCTATACAGAGTTGCTCTTGTCTAAGATCCCGGAAATAAAATCTATAGCACAGAAAACCCACTCTAATAGCAGAAAAGTGTCAAGGCCATATGGATGGTTACCACTAGATTTATCTATTAGACTTACAGTCTCAAAAGCGCCTGAAGGAGGCACTTTTAGAATTGATTAGAGCTAACAGAACTGAAACTTCCTCCCAACCACCACACACACACACCCAGGTAACATCTAGATTACCACAGATTGCCACTGTAAATTCTTCAAAGAGCTGCCCTTGAAGACTGTTTGGAAGATATAGTTGGTACAGAATGCTATTCTGTTTTGCTGCAATGAGCTCCATCACTGGCACATATCAGTTGCAGGAACCCCTCAATTACCAAGGTGGGACCTGTGTTCAGCCTACAGATGGGAATCACCACAAAGAGGTGTATGAGCCATCAACCAGCTACGTCATTGGCAAGTTTCTCCGCTTCAGTGAGAAGGAGATGGATCCAGCTGTTCAGAGTGCACAGGCTGCATTTAAAATATGGAGCCAGAAATCAGGCATGAAACGGAGCTCTATATTGTTGGAGGCTACCAGGCTCATCCAGGTGTGTAGGTGGTAAAACATGGACCTGCCTCAGTCATCAAAGGCTCTGTGAAGGGCTATTCCTTCAGTTGCAGATCTGCATTTGCTCTGCTAAGTAGCTAGCCATTATTTGGAGCTGTCAGCAACCCCTTTCCTCTTCCTTGAATGCTCCAGTGTACAGAGATCTCTGAGGAGAGAGGATTCCCTCTGTTACTTTAAAACAGGTGAGGGAGTAGGTGTTGGGTTTAATTTATTATCTTTTAATTGCCATGCATTATTGTTATCATTTTATTGTTTATAGGTATATTTTATTATTCTATTTTTATTGTGAGTGGCTTATAGATCTTTGTATAAGGCATGGTAAAAATTGCTAAATAAATACGAAATTAAAAGAGAATTTCTACTGGGGTAAAAATTGATCAAATACATAAATAAGAAATAAAAGACTTTCCACCAGGGACATAATCACAGGTTATTGTTTTGCACAGATGTTGGTGATATGAAAGATCAGAGAAAGGGATTTTCCTTTGGGATACACTTTAAAAATTGGATTATTTGAATTTGGGTATATAAGAGCAGGAAAATATTGGTATTCCCAAAATATTCCTGAAGTCCAGTACTAATATTGGTTTCTTTTTTCCAAGTTTTTCTTTTTAGAGAGGGGGAATCAAAAAATATTCAGCTCCGTTATACCTTATGGGGAAACTTTCCGGTGGGTCTGGGTGTGTGTGTATTTTTTAAAAAGATAAAGGCACCAAATTTGCAACACGACTGCTGGTGCCTCCCTTAAAAAGTACTATCAAGCTTGGTTAAGACTGGCTCAAGAGTCCAGTTTTGTGGACCCCCAAAGAATGTGCCCCCATCCATCTTCTACTGCTTCCAATTAAAGGGAAATCGCCTTTTTTCCTTCAGGAAGAAAACAAAGAGGTATATTTCTAGGTGACCACAGATCAATGTCTCCCATCCCAGAACCAGAACAGAACCAAACAAGAATCCAGGAAACCAGCAGAACCACAAGGCAATGTCGAAAAGCCTAACAGATTAATATAAAACCGGAGAATCACACCACAAAAAAAATCAAGAAGGGACAATTTTGCAAGTCCAGCAGAACCAAAGGTTATGTGTGGATGCCCAGTAAAGTCCATGCTCACTCTGACACTGCAATCCTAACAGAACCATTGTCAAAACACAGAAAGCCAACATTAAAAAAAAAAAAAAAGGTTTCCCCTTTTCATAGCCAAGACAACCCATAAAAGCCCAGGACAGCAATCTTAAGCATTGGGAGGGGTGGGGGTGCACTTTTGCAAACCCAGAAGAACCCAATCCTACTCAGGCAGTGTAAGCCAGGCAGAACCTATATCAAACTGGAGAATCCCTGCAGAACAAACTGAAGGGTGGGGGTGGGGGGAATTTGCTAACTCCCATTCATTAGTACTGAATGGTACCCTGACCTGGGGGAACCCTAGACCCACCTGGATGTCACATGCACATTTATTTTACTGAAGTGATTTTAAAGACTGAAATTGTGTTTATTTAACTGAAGAGACTGTGGATTGAACATCATTTGATTGCACCACGCCAGCCCAACATAATTATGCTGAATGATTATTATCACATGCAAGAATGAAAGCATGAACAATACACTTCCTTTCGTGTGATCTATTTTTTCCTTATGAATTGTACCACATGTGTTAAGTTAATCAATGTAGGTTCTTTAGTCCAATTGTTCATTGAATGATAAAGTCCATAGTCCACAAACTCTTTTATGAAACTTAAACAAAACTTGAAGGGAAACAAATTGAAAAAAATATATATTTGGATTCCAAATAGACTGGAAGATTTGGTGATGAACAATGCCATTTTCTGTTCATTCTCTTTTGTTTTCAAAGAACAATGTAGCAGTCTCAATAGGAAAGGAAATTGCCTTCAAGTTTAACTCTTAAGAAGGAACAAATTGAAAAGCACTAAGTATGTTTTTTTTTAAAAAAAATCTTTTCTCCCTCGCCTTTACACTTTGCAGATTCTTTCTCACTTCATCAAGGAATTAAACTTCTAAGGCTAATAGTTTAACGCATAAGCATCCACACTGCATATTAATCACAAGTAGAAAGACTACATAAAAGGACTAACAGTACAATCCTGTTGCGAGGGGAAGGAGCTCAGGATGCTGTGCGATTCCTGCACCAGCATACATGCTACTCAGTGTAGCATAGGTGGCATCCTTATTGGGACAGAGGCACTGATGCCGGCACCAGGGAGCTGTGCAGCCATGCTGCTCCAGCACCCCTCTGGCTCAGGAGCCCATGACAGCACCGATGGGGTTGTTCCTGGAGTGGAACCAACTTTAGTCAGCTTCCTGAGGCCTTTCAGCCCAGGGACACCTATAGACTTAGGCCTGCAAAAAGGGTGGTGCAGCCCATTGGGTTGCATAGGGGGATTGCAGAGCGGCCAGGAAAACCTGTTTGTTTTCTTGCTTCCCATGCCTCTTGGGAGGTGGCAGGGAGGTGAGCCATGACCAGCCGTCGCCCATCTACCCCCCCCCCCACTTCAGGAATGGGCTGCAAGTTGGGCAACCACATTTCACCATGGGATCCTTATCTGGGTAGAGCATCTTGCTATGTCTATTCAGCACTGTCCTTCCATTTTACAGCACACTTGTATGAAGCTTCCAGGGATTGGGACTCACCCCCTGGGGGCTGTGCCATCTTCTATCAGCACTGTTGTGGACGTGGTCTTCCAGGGCAGAGTCTTGTACTAGGCACCTTTAATCTTGAAAAACACGGGTCTTGAACAAACAGAAGCGTCTAGCACCAGAGGAAGCATGCCTTCCAGCAACAGCCAAATTGCAGAAAGATCAACGCACAGGATCCAAGTCTTAAGCATTACTTTGATGTTTACTTACTTGAGAGTAGGCTCCATCCATTCAAAAAATATGCCTTTATCATCACAAGGTAAGGAATCCTTCTCCTATTCCCTCCTACTGTGACCTATGTCCGCTGAAGTTCCCTTCCGCACTTGCAGAATAATGCACTTTCAATGCACTTTGCAGCTGGATTTTACTGTGTGGAATAGCAAAATCCACTTGCAAACAACTGTGAAAGTGGACTGAATGTGCATTAAGTAGCTCAGTGGTAAAGCATAAGCTTGGTATGCAAATGCCTGCTGTTCAATTACTAGCATTAAGTGGGCCACAGGCCTGAGAAACAGCTCAGGCCTTGGAAAACCATCGCTGATCAACTGTGAAAAGGTAGCTCGATACTATACAACTCAACATGAAGAAGAGTTTGGATTTATACCTGCTTTCCTCAACTGTAAGGAGTCTCAAAGCAACTTTCAAACTCCTTGCCTTCCCCTTCCCACAACAGACACTTTGTGAGGCAGGTGGGGCTGAGAGAACTGTGACTAGCCCAAAAGTCACCCAGCAGGTTTTATGTGGAGGAGTGGGGAAACAAGTCTGGTTCACCAGATTAGAGTTTATTGCTCATATGGAGGAGAGTCCACGGCTCTCAACCATACCGCACTGGGTTTTTTTAATTCTAACTTTCATGAGTAACATCTGTACACACCAAGTTCCAAACAGTTTTCTCAGATTAATGGAGTGTACACAATTCTCATGTAATGTGGAGTCTTTCATCCCTGGACGGTGTTCTTTAGGAGTTCTATATAACTCACGAATTTGCATGGTCCTTTGAGTGGGCCTGATGTATACCCCCTTACCCAATTTTCAGTTTGCTATTTTATAGAATCAACATGAGAGGAGCTGCCAATATAGAATTTTGCATGAGGAATGATTGCCTATCCGCGATGTACAGCAGGGAGCATTTATTAGGCTGGCATGCTAAAGTTACATTCAGTGTAGGAATTCAAGCTTGACCTGAGAATGAAAATAGTAGCCCAGCTTTATTCTGGGTGCTTCTGGGAGATGGTGATAGGAACACAGCTTCTCCAGGGCAGAGATTACTGCAAACTGACATTCCTAATTTTCCGAAATAGGAAGGCTGCCACCTCATTAAAGGGAACAGCGTGTGATTAGTCTCCTGGCACTGCACCAGCTGAGGAAAATGCAGCATCCATTTGCCCATGACCAGAGAAAAGAGGCTGAAAAGAGGCTATCGGAAGGTTATTTCTTGTGGGGGCGCGCAGAGAAATGTCACTGCTACTGAGACAACTGCTCGGCATAAAAATAGGGATGCTGGCCTCCAGGTGTGAATTGGGGATCCCCTGAAAGTACAGTTCACCTCCAGACTACAGAGATCAGATCCCCTGAAGAAAACGGATGCTTTGGAAGGCAGATGATACAGCATTGTATCCCACTAAGGCAGTAATGGCGAACCTTTTCGAGACCGAGTGCCCAAATTGCAACCCAAAACCCACTTATTTACTGCAAAGTGCCAACATGGCAATTTAACCTGAATATTGAGGTTTTAGTTTAGAAAAAAATGGTTGGCTCCGAGGCACATGTTACTCTGGAGTAAGCTTGGTGAAGCAACCGTGCAATGCTTTGAATGGGTGAATCATGACCCTAGGAGGGCCAGCCTAGATGTGTGTGTGTGGGGGGGGGGGGTGATTTTCCGCTCCCACTACATAACGAACTCTGTGCGCGCGTGCCCACAGAGAGGGCTCTGAGTGCCACCTCTGGCACCCGTGCCATAGGTTCGCCACCACTGCACTAAGGTCTCTGCCAACCACAGGTTTCATTCTCAAATCATTAGGACTTTCCCAGGCTGGATCGGGTAACCCTGCCCCCCATCCCCCACTGATGGCGGGGGGGGGATACCCAGCAACCCTACATGAAAGCCTCCCATTTCACACTGTCCCAGACCTCATTGCCCACCCTCACTTTCAACCTAATCTACCCAATGTTTTTTTTCTTCCTCCTTTCCCCTCTTTTCCCTTTCAACTATTTGAAAGTTCAAGGCAATTCAGTTGACAATTTTTACACTGGCAAACTTTGCGAGCCCAACAAAAGAGCTTCAGTTATCACAAAACGCTCTGAAGTTTCCTGATACCATAATGCCTGCTTCAGCCCCTCTGAAGGCACACAAAGGCAACCTCCCTAACCCATCCTTATGCACAGGGTAGCAAAGGCTAAAGAGAAGGGGAGGAAAATATGCTTTTAATCTAAACATCTTTTTTTTTGTTTGCAAATCTTCATCTTTTTCAACATTTCGGTACTTATCTTCCAGAGCACAGCGGGCAACTAATGCTCCTTGCCTTATCCTCCTCCTTGAAAGCAGCCCAGCAGCCAATCGTACAAGTGAGATGTGTGAATAATATATTCTTTGAAGTTTTCTTTTTCCCTCATTGAGAAAGTTCAGGCTGTCTTGCTGGGTCATCTCAGTTACCCTCAGTCTTCTCTAATTACTGGACTGGGTCATCTACAATCAAACTTTGATACTTTTGATGCTCCACAATAAAGATCAAGGAACGCATTTTCCTTCGCTTTCTGAACACGCAATTTTCTATTACCCTATATTGGCTCCCTCACTTAAATCGGTCCCTATCACCCACTAGCAGCAGAGATCCGGGAGACTTGGAGGACAAGCTCCAGCATTCTTAACATGTGTTAATTGGCATGTCATACACCTTGTTCCCACTTCATGTGAAGGATTACTCGCACATGAAATGGATCCGAAATGAATGGCTTTGTTCCATCAGTGTGTATGCTGCCCTTTTCAGAAGAAACAACTAATCTTAAAGATGCATTGTGTCTATTAGGGCTTACAACCTAACATTATCGAATTAGTCACGATATGTCATCCATCATACTACAGTCCTCTTCCCAAGACCAGCCAGAATAGACTGGAGGGAAGAAACAGAAATCCCAAATAAACCACAGATGGGATTAAAAGTTAGCTGCCACAATAAGCTATCACAGAGCCCATACCCAGCCCCAAGAATGACATTCCCTGATTTAATTGGATCTTTTATTACCTGTGGAATGTGGCCCAGCTTTTTTTTTTAACTTTAGGGTAACTGAAGATCAGAGTCAAATCAAGTAGCCATGGCAACTGAGACTTTTGCAGAATTCATTAAGTCTTCATGCTAGAGAGAGTTTAATTTTCTTTGTGTTCCTACTCAAAGCATCCTACACTGTTTTAATTGATCATTAATAATTACAGCAACAGTGGTAGAGCTGTGCTGTTAATTAGTTTAAAAATATCAATTAAGAAACTGAAAATTACAAGGGACTGGGTTTTGAAATGCCAGCTTAAAAATGGATAGTATTAAAGGTTTGTAATTGGCTGACAGAAAAACTTCCTGTTAGGTCACTATAGCTCTCATCCAGTCAGACTGTGGTCCCTCCCTGAATTGGCACCTGTTGGTAGGTTCCATTAGCTTCCTTTCATGCGGACTGTGGTCTGCAGCAATATTATGAAAACATCAACCAAGTGAGTCAATAATTTGGAAGCCCAACCTGATCTCTCTCATCATCTTTATGACTACGTTATTGACTTGGTTTGCATAGCCACAGAGATGGATTTAATGTTGCATGAACATACCCATTTTCATTCCCTTCCCTTCCCCTCTGTTTCTCCTTCTGTTCCATCCACCTACGATCATTTGGACCTGTTCCATCCCACCTATTTTGGTTGCCAGCATTTCTAGTCAGGTTGTTTCTTTTCTATATTATATGTGATTAACACACACACAACATGCAACTAAAAGATATATAATCAGTCTGCACATCTTGACACAAAACATCACAAAATGGCACAAAATTATGAAAGTTTCCATTCGCAAAATGGAGAAATTTTCAAGTATAACCAACAAAGATGAAAAAACAAAGTCATTTCTTTATGGTATAGAAAATAAGAGGAAACGGAGTTCTTCAACTACTGTCCATCACACAGGAAGAAATGGGAAATTGCCAAAGAGTTTGGCTGTGAGATGAGTTAATATGTTTTGTTTCACAGCTTGGAACTGCAGATCTGATACCTGATTTTCTCCCCTTGCTCAAAAGATTAACATCATGGTATCCATGCCACTGGGACAAATTATGCAAAACCAAAATGTTATTCCTTTAAATCATACAAGCCAAGTCTTTGCCACCATGGTGTTAGGCCAGTTAATTGCACAAATCCTTATTATGCTCTGGGAACTTGGGGACCCTTAATTCCTTTTTAAAGAGAAATAACTAAAATGTGAGGGAAATCAAATTACTAAATCCTTCCAGATTAGACTCCAAATTCCTAAATCTCTCCCTTTAAAACTCTATGGCATCCTAGAGCACTAGAGTGACACTGTGACATAACTTCTGAGTTTTTTGCAGGAAGTGACCTTCTGCAGCTTGTAGGACAGCACTTCCCTCTGCAGTTCCCCCCTGCCTACTCTTTAACCACCTCATATACAAAAGATGCTACATCAGCATCACTTTCAATGTTACTATTTTTAAAAAATACTATTCCAATTGTAAGATTACTCCGGTCCTGTACCAACTACACTGGCTGCCGATCAAGTACTGGGTCATGTTTAAAGTTCTGTTTTTGACCTTTAAAGCTATTCGTGGCCCTGGACCAGCATATCTACGGGACCGTCTCTCCCTATATTGCCCTGCTAGGCCCCTCCGCTCCTCGGAGGTGGACCTCCTGGTGATCCCTGGCCCCAAAGTGGTCCAGCTGGCCTCCACAAGGGCCAGGGCTTTTACGGCCCTGGCCCCTATCTGGTGGAACAGGCTCCCAGGTGAGATCAGGGCCCTGCGGGACATACAGAGTTTCCGCAGGGCCTGTAAAACGGACCTGTTCCGCCAGGCATTTGGCCAGCCAGGATAACACCACACTTCTGTGACAAATATCTGGCCTCCGTGGGTGCAAGAATGGGGAAGGGGAAACAATTTTAATCGCCATCTGAATTTTTATAATTTATATATGGTTTTAACTGGGATGAATGTGGAATGGATTTTAACTGTTTTTATAAAATTGATAGACACCGCCCTGAGCCCTTTGGGGAAGGGCGGTATAGAAGTTTAATAAAATAAATAAATAAGTACAATATTTAGCTTTAATATATCATTTTCAGAGATCAAATCACTTCATATGCACTAGTACAGTAATCTTCCAACACTGTAGACCAGTGGTTCTCAACCTGGGGGTCGGGACCCCTTTGGGGGTCGAATGACCCTTTCACAGGGGTCGCCTAAGACTCTCTGCATCAGTGTTCTCCATCTGTAAAATGGATAAATGTTAGGGTTGGAGGTCACCACAACATGTGGAGCTGTATTAAAGGGTTGCGGCATTATGAAGGTTGAGAACCACTGCTGTAGACTATGATATTAGTCCCCTATCACAGGGGAAGGCCTGAAGCTGAGAGAGATATCTTTGCCTATGACAATCTAGTTGGGTTGCTAGCAGACCAATGCACTAGCAGAGCAATGCACCGACTGGTGTGACCAGAAGTGACATCATCACATTTCTGGCAACACTTTGACATCTGGCCAAAATGCTATAGTTTAAATAAATGCTGGATTGTTTCCAGCAACACGGTGGCATCATTTCTGGTCATGCCAGAAGTGCCACAAGAGTGTTAGTATGCTGGCAATTGCCTCCCATTTCATCCCATTTTTTCCCTGCTTCCTGCTGAACAGCAGCAGGAAGGGCAAGTAAGGGTAAGTGATTCCTCCTTCCTCAGTGAGAAAACTAGTATTCTACTATCTAGTGAGTTTTCAATGAGAGCTTGAGATGAGTGTTATGAGCTAGCAACCTCTCAGAGAGATGAGCTAGCAACCTCTCAGATCACAGCTCTTTCTCTTAGAGCAGTGATACTCAGTACCACAAGAGCCATGTGTGCCTCTTTGGCAAGCTACCCATGGCCCTTCTGAGCACTGTTCTCCAAAGCTGCACCTACCACATGCTTCAGGAAAGCAGACAGGGGCATTGCCTGGTGGAGCTTGTTGTTAGGAGGTGAGTTCCAACTTTGAAGCTGGAGGACTAGAGGATGGAAAAGCTGTCAGGCTTACTGATATGTGGTCTGAAGCCAGTGATGGAAGGAAAGGGCTTGACCTTTCCAATAATCGCCCCTGGTTTGCTCTGAAGTGAATATCCTCTTTATGGAATGCCTTCATATGGTCCTTACTGGACTTCAAGCACAAGATAAAGAATTTATTTTTTAATTTTTCGACCGCTTAGAAGATGATGAATCCTTCTGCTTTTTATTTTTGCTGCTGCTGCTATTTTGGCTATCATCAGAAGCCATTTTATTTGCTTGCTTGTTTGTTCATTTATTTGATATCTAGGCTACCTTTCCCCCAGCAGACTCAGGACCGCCTACAGCAAAAAATTAAAACAATCAGAAGAACAGTTTAGATTATACCCCCCTTTTCTCTCCTGTAAGGAGACTCAAAGAGGCTTATAAACTCCTTTCCCTCCCTCTCCCCACAACCAACACCTTGTGAGGTAGGTGGGGCTAAGAGAGTTATGAAAAACTGTGACTAGCCTAGGTTGCCAGTAGGCTTTATGTGTAGGAGCGGGGAAACAAATCAAGTTCACCAGATAATAGTCGGCAGCTCATATGGAGAAGTGGGGAATCAAACCCAGTTAGAAGAAGAAGGAGTTTGAATTTATATCCCCCCTCTCTCTCCTGCAGGAGATTCAGAGGGGCTTACAATCTCCTTGCCCTTCCCCCCTCACAACAAACACCCTGTGAGGTGGGTGGGGCTGAGAGAGCTCTGAGAAGCTGTGACTAGCACAAGGTCACCCAGCTGGCGTGTGTGGGAGTGCACAGGCTAATCTGAATTCCCCAGATAAGCCTCCACAGCTCAGGAGGCAGAGCTGGGAATCAAAGCCGGTTCCTCCAGATTAGATACACGAGCTCTTAACCTCCTACGCCACTGCTGCTCCCCAGACTATCCAGTTATCCAGACTAAAGTCCACCTGCCCTTAACCACTACACCATTTGGCTCTCACAAAACAATTCTGACAAGCCCTTAAAATTTACAAGGGACAGCATTCAAGATCATCCCCTATGCTGGCATACCAAACAAACATGTAGGGGGTGTACAGGGGGAGAGGGGAAGGGAGAAGGGATGCCAGCAAGTTGGAAAACTGTTGCTGTCCTGAACCATATGCCTGGCAGAACAGCTTTGTCTTACAGGCCCTGCGAAATTGTAACAGATCTCGCAGGGGCCTGATCTTACTCAGAAGAGCGTTCCATCAGGATGGGGCCAGTCTTGAGAAAGCCCTTGTCCTGTCTGAGGGCAGTCGAACAACTGGGGCCTAGGACCACCACTAAGTTATTTACCAAGCACAAAGCTGACGAGGGGCATATGGGTAGAGGCGGTCTTGTAGTGCCGTATTTCATTTACTCGTGCATGTGATTTTAATCAAAACTTCAGTCATTTTGAAGGTTTTGACTGTAAATGCATGCAGTCTTTCTGATACACACACAGCTGGTTCGCAGTGAAAAGGCCTGTTTTGATTCAACCGCCACCTGGCTGTCTGTTTTCAGGTGCTGCCTCTGGACTTCACGCTGGAGACTGATCAATGCCTCTGCTTGTCCATCCTCTTGTATGCCCACTTTAGGGCTGGCTACAATCTGGACCTAACACAACAAAAACACATTTACTAAAGTAAACTGATATTCAATTACAGAATGAATCCACTGGAGCAGGTGGTTTCTGGTATATTCATTGCCAGAAAGTGTTTTCTGCAACCAGGTAAAAAATCTAACTCCTAGCGCCAAGGAGTTAATCAAAAACCTATTACAACTTACTACAAGTTCAATTCTAGACCCACAAAGCATTGTAAACGTTCTGCACTATTATTGGCCAATTATGCACAAAGCATCTGCTGCGCAATGGGGGCAAATGTCTGTTGCAGCAAGATTTCTTGAACAGACATAAGAACATGAGAAAGAGCCTGCTGGATCAGACCAGAGTCCATCTAGTCCAGCACTCTGCTACTCAAAGTGGCCCACCAGATACCTTTGGGAGCTCACATGCAAGATGTGAAAGAAATGGCCTTCTGTTGCTGCTGCTGCTCCCGAGCACCTGGTCTGCTAAGGCATTTGCAATCTCAGATCAAAGAGGATCAAGATTGGTAGCCATAAATCGACTTCTCCTCCATAAACCTGTCCAAGCCCCTTTTAAAGCTATCCAGGTTAGTGGCCATCACCACCTCCTGTGGCAGCATATTCCAAACACCAATCACACGTTGCGTGAAGAAGTGTTTCCCTTTATTAGTCCTAATTCTTTCCCCCAGCATTTTCAATGAATGCCCCCTTGTTCTAGTATTGTGAGAAAGAGAGAAAAAATTCTCTCTGTCAACATTTTCTACCCCATGCATAATTTTATAGACTTCAATCATATCCTCCCTCAGACGTCTCCTCTCCAAACTAAAGAGTCCCAAACGCTGCAGCCTCTCCTCATAAGGAAGGTGCTCCAATCCCTCAATCATCCTCGTTGCCCTGAACTTTTTCTACATATCAACTCTACAGCATTGAGACAACTGAGTGTTATGAGATCTGTGCCTTTAAGAGGGGCAGTATTAAGAGAACCAGGAAACAGAGGCCCATTGAGACTGGGCTGCCTCTTTGCATGTAAACAGAGAAATCCGAAGAGATCCCAGTTCAGCCCCACTGCGCAGCTAAAAGGCCCCAGGTAAGTGTTCCATAAGTAATGGGTGACACTCTCTTTCTCTGTTCCAATATTAAGGCCACGGAAAAAGATGCAAACAGGTTGTAAAAATTATCTTGGCATTCTAGCCTGGTAAAGCAAATATAAGTGATCCCAGGATATTTCCCCCTAATAGGAATCCACTAAGAGATGATGAGAATGGTCATGCAGAGTTGCCAGCCCTGGACTGGTAAACACCTAGAGCAGCGATGGCGAACTTTTTCGAGACTGAGTGCCCGAATTGCAACCCAAAGCCCACTTATTTATCGCTGAATACTGTGGTTTTAGTTTGGAAAAAACAGTTGGCTCCGAGGCGTGTGTTACTCAGGAGTGAGCTTGGTGGTGGTCGGTGACTTTGCTTTGAAGCAACCGTGCAACTCTTCCAACGGGTGAAGCATGACCCTAGGAGGGTTTATTCAGAAGCAAGCCCCATTGCCAGCAACCGGGCTTGCTCCCAGGTAAAGGATCATGCTTTAGTTTAACAGCACTTAACAGGGTTACCTTCCACATAATTGAGCCCAGTAGCCCAGGCCAGCCTAGATGTGTGTGGGGGGGGGGGGCACTCTGTTTGCACGTGACCACAGGGAGGGCTCTGAGTGCCACCTCTGGCACCCGTGCCATAGGTTCGCCATCACTGACCTAGAGATTTTGGGGAACGAAGAGGCTTCAACGGGGTGTAATGCCATAGAGTCCTTCTTTCAAAGCAACTATTTTCTCCTGATCTCTGTTGCCCGGAGGTCATTTGTAATCCCAAGAGATCTCCAGATAGATAGCACCTGGAGACCGGAAACCCGGCGGTCATGGCAGATGACCTAAAGTTCCTGATTCAGTTAGAGGGGATACACAAGGCTCCATTACCCCCTAGCTAAAATGGAGTTCCCCTCCCCAGCAGTACAAACCCCTAAGCACTAATATAGGCCAAAGTGATTCAGTGGGTAGTTATGGATTCTCAAATTTTGCACATTCTGCCTTCTTTCTCTCAGTGTCTTTTTCTCTCATACACATTTTATCTCCACATATTAGACATCCCCAAAGCGCTCATTACTATAACATATAGGATTTCACCAGGAACATGATGGCTTGTTGTAAGCACTTGAACAGCTCATAACCAAATTCTGTGCTGAGCTGATTGAATACAATTTGTTTAAAATCCATGAACTTGTCATCTGAGAAACAGATCTGTTAAATCGATATCTTTGAAAGAAATATTCACGAAAAGCTTTTTTTTATATATCCCTCTCTGTCTGATTAACTTCTGTGTGAGAGATTCCCACAGTCATTACAATCCCTGTTGTCTGAAGGGGAAATAGAAAAAGAAAGGCCCAAAGCTCTGAAGACCTACTTGGTGGTACAGCTTGTTGCCAAGCTATCTTGTTCTAGGACTGTTTATTAACGCTTTGTATTCTATTCAGAGAGCTTTCGTGAATAAACAACTGCTGTGCTAAACCCTGAGGAAGAACATATGCTGTCTGTAAGGCATACTGCCCCAATTCACCCACGTGTGGCTGCTGCCTCCCTCCCTGGCAGTGGAACACTGCACCAACATTCCTGCATCCCTACCCCCACCCCCTGCCCCCACACTGGTGCAGTGGGGGCAGTCTTGGCTCCCTCACAGCCATTGGCCCCATTGTGTCAGTGGCTGGGGCTGCAGGCCTAAGTCTTTTCAGCCTAGTAGGGGCTTCCCAGCTGCAGGCATCATTTTCCCAATCTGAAACAGGGACCCCTTATGTGTCCCATTGAAGAAGAAGAAGAAGAGGAAGAGGAAGAGGAGGAGGAGTTTGGATTTATATCCCCCCTTTCTCTCCTGCAGGAGACTCAAAGGGGCTTACAATCTCCTTGCCCTTCCCCCCTCTCAACAAACACCCTGTGAGGTAGGTGGGGCTGAAAGAGCTCTGAGAAGCTGTGACTAGCCCAAGGTCACCCAGCTGGCATGTGTGGGAGTGCACAGGCTAATCTGAATTCCCCAGATAAGCCTCCACAGCTCAGGCGGCAGAGCTGGGAATCAAACCCGGCTCCTCCAGATTACATGCATGAGCTCTTAACCTCCTACGCCTCCTATGCCACTGTTGGGTAAACATGTGTATGAAGTGGGTGTTTGATTTTAATCCAGAAAAGAAATACTTTGCCACTGATATAAAATGTTTATTTACATTTATAATATGATTTCTAGTTTACCCTTCCCCTTCATGGGCTTGAGGTGGTTTTCAACGATAAAAATAGTTTAGGGTCAATGCAGAATCAGAACATTCACAGATATAATAATAATTAGTATACCAGAACTATTCCTTAAGGAAGATGCTAGCCGGATCAAATGGAATCAACAGCCAGCGACCAAAATTTGAGACCTTTTTGGCTAATCTATGCTTGTGTTCACAGCCAACCTGTCAATGAACTATGTTCTATGGTTTTCTAGGCACAGATAAAATCCACAGAGGAAGAACAAGAAGAAATGGAAAGAGAATCTATTTTCAGTCCTGTCTCTTTTGTTGTTTTCACTAACAGAGACGGAATTCTCGGACTTAGTCATTTAAATCCGGCAACACAACTTGTCTTGAGCTGAGGAGGCATTTCATACTTGATTTAGCCCAAATATATGAAATTGGCAAGCATGCCTGTCTATTTCCAAACTCTCTGCAGAGAATAAATTAGGCAATTCTGATTTCTCTTATCAAATACAACATAACCAGGACACTCAGAGGGAACTGGGGTCTATCGATACGGTTTCAGTTCTGCTCCACACTACTGAAGTCGGTGGCTGCCTCGCCAGTGACGCAGGACAGCAATGAATTAAGGGACTGAAAGGGATTTTGAAAAGTATGCAGCATTCACTCTTACCTTTCCTGCTCACAAGAGCTTGGCATGCTAGGTAAACTGTAACACAGCAATTTTCAACAGTCGGCCATTTCCACAAACTCAAGAAAAGCTGATAGACAACCTTATTACTGTTTGAAGTGGTTTATGGGATACATGAACACACATGCGTGAGGAAGTTAGTCATGTATAGACACAAGAAGGAAATCTGTAAACTAATGAACAGTGGGGCGTTACCTGCTCTTAGAGGCACAAATGCAATGCCATAATAACTGGAAGTCCTCTTTAGATCTTCTAAAAGGTGAACAAACATTTTGTACACATTCCTGCCCAGAACATATAATACAAATCAATTGTTACAAGGTTTTATTCTAAGCTCTTAGAAGTAGAAATTCCCAACTTTTACCTTCCCCCAGCAGCCCCCCATGACCCATGAAAAAGTTGATAGGAGGACCCCTGAGGAGAACATACATCACTATGGGACACAGGTGACTGAAGTGAAAAGAGGGAAATCAAGGGAAACATTTACCCAGTGACACAACAATTAGGCACAAGGTGGAAAGTGCTGTTGAAGAGAGCTTTTCTTCCTTTCCCAAAATTAATAGAACTTGGGGGGATCCAATCAACCTGATGGGCAGAGATTCATGGCAGACAAAAGGAAATACTTCTTCATACAGTGAGTGATTTACATGTGGAATTCACTGCCACAGAATGCAGCAACATCCACAGGCATAGACAGCATCAAAAGGGGATAATACAGATATATAGAAACATAGAATCATAGAGTGGGAAGGAACCACTGAGGCCATCTAGTCCAACCGCCAGACTCAAGGAGACTCAAAAGGGTTTTCAATCTCCTTTCCCTTCCCCCCTCACAACAAACATCTTGTGAGGTAGGTGGGGCTAAGAGAGATCAGAAGAACTATGACTAGCCCAAGGTCACCCAGCTGGCATGTGTTGGAGTGTACAGGCTAATCTGAATTTCCCAGATAAGCCTCCACAGCTTAGGGGGCAGAGAAGGGAATCAAACTCGGTTCCTCCAGATTAGAATGCACCTGCTCTTAACCACTACACCACTGCTGCTCCAAGGAACTGCTTGGCTACTGTGTGAGAAGTTAAGCTGGACTGATTGGACCATGCATCTGATCCCATGGGGTCCTTCTTATATTCTGACCCCTTCTCCAGCAGATCTTTTGCTGGTAGAAGAGATTTTCTATTGGGGGGTGGGATTTCAGCCACTTCGCCCTCCTCAGTGCATCCCCACCCCCATGCTTTTTGTTCTTGAAACTCTCCCAGCATCTTTTTTTGGGTTTCAAGGGAATGGTGCAAGAAGAAGGCAAGGAAAAATCATGTGTTTGAACACCCAGTGCTTGAACATCTAAAACTTTTCTCAGACTGGAGATTGTTTTCTACCATTTTGATGTTTTCTTTGCAATTCTGAACAGCCGTGAAGGTCAACAACACAAAAATGCCTGGGGGAGAAGTGGGGAGTGCCCAGCACTCCCTCTAGGAACAACAGAAAGGCTTATCACCGAATCTCCCCACCACCTGTCTTAATGGCCTCAGCTTGGAAGTTAAGCCTCCTGAACCCCTCAATCCCAGAGACACACCCATGAAAACTCTTCCCTCACAAGCGGTTTGGCTGTCTTCCTGGCTTCCTCCACAGCCACCAATCAGCTGAAGAGACAACACCACTTCAGAAGTCTCCATTTTCTGCCAAAGCCACATGGACTTATGGAGACCACTTCCTTTATTTGAAGAAGCTGCCAGTCAAGGATGGATAAGTTACAAAAGGCTCCCAATTGTTTTCTGGGCTCAATTCCAAGAGCTGCTTTGGATCGTTAAAGCTATAAATCAAGGATCCCCAATGTGACATCTGTGGGCATTTTAGCACCCACTTCCATTTTTTTCCAGAATAAAGAGCCAGACTTGGATTTCATTCAAACAAAAGGCACAGTAGAATAGCTTATGAGGTATCAGTTCAGTCTGTAGGGAGCACCAATTCAGAAACACTTGCCTTCATCGTAAGTGGACACTTGACTCATGACCTTCCAACTTTTTGCTGTTGGCTGCAGCTTTATTGTCATCTCTTTGACCTTGGTCTCACCTCATGACAGCAATTTTGTGATGGTTTCCATTATCTGGTTTCAACCTGCAAGCTCAAGAAGGTTGGGAGCACCTGCCATGAACAGTCTTGATACAATGGCCATTGAAGAAGAAGAAGAAGAAGAAGAAGAAGAAGAAGAAGAAGAAGAAGAAGAAGAAGAAGAAGAAGAAGAAGAAGAAGAAGAAGAAGAAGAAGAAGAAGAAGAAGAAGAAGAAGAAGAAGAAGAAGAAGAAGAAGAAGAAGAAGAAGAAGAAAGGGAGAAAGGAAGGAGAAGAAGAGGAGGAGGAGTTTGGACTCAAGGTTGCTTACAGGCTCTTTTCCCTTCCTTTCCCAACAACAGACACCTTGTTAGGTAAGTGGGGCTGAGAGAGTTCCAAAGAACTCTGACTAGCCCAACATCATCCAGAAGAAATGTAGGAGTGCGGAAACACATCTGATTCATCAGATAAGCCTCCGCCATTCCCAGGAGGTTAAGGGGTTCCCTCCCCCAAAAAACCTCTCCTCCATTGTGTTTTGCCTTCCAATGCCTGGCAAAGGCAGCTTTATTCTAGAAAGAACTCTGTATCTGACATTTCTGTTAAGTTACAGCTGGTGAAATAAGTCATCTATAATTATATTGCATGGTGTATTATCATGCACACACGTTTGCTCTCTAACGTCTCCGCCTTCCTATTCTTTCTAATATAACTCAATGCTTGTTAAAACATTTGCATAACACAATTGCTACAGCATGTATTTATAAATTTGAGCAACAGGTATCTGGCCCATGTACAATAAAAGACTGGTGTTGACAACAAATTAGCCACCGTCGCCCCAGCCCTGAGATCCTTTTGATCTGATTTCCAGCAGCTGTATGGTGCAGAGAAAAGCACGCTGCAGCGGGCCCCGTGAAATGCTAAAGAACAGCACACGCACTCAGCATTCATCTCCCGAGCATGCAAGCTCGGATTTAAAGAAAGAACATGCAGACTGTCCACTTGATTAACTTTTGTAATTTATTATTTGTCAAGTTACTATCACAAACTTTCCCCCCCCCCCCTTTTGCCAGGAGGCGAGTGAGTGGCTCCCTCTGGTGCCAAAACCTCTACCCATTTTCCTAGAATTCATTCTCTCCATTTCCTGCTTTAACGGTGGCTGTGAACGGCAGAATCAGGTCCAGGCACAAAGCTAGAAAATGTGGTTATGAACCATAACGCATTTGCTCATAGAGCTGTGAAAACTATACAGGAAGGCATCCTGCTGGATTTTGTTATCATAATCTTTCTTCACAGTAGCTAGGTTTTTTTTTAAGTTTATTAAAATTGTCTGTTGTTATGCAAAACATGTGGGAATGGAGGAGAATGAAAAACGACTACTCAACCTCGAGATTATTTTCATGCTTTTTAAAAACCCTAAATCTGTGGTTCCCACAGATACAGGAAACGTATGATTCCTATGTGCTAGCCTCATCCGTAGTCATCCCAGGATTCAAGGCATGTTACAACAATCTAAAAATACTATAAAACATTAACAAAGATTGCTCTCTACAGATCTCTAACAGGTCTCTGTAGTCTGGAGATTAGGCATAATTCCAAGAGATTTCCAGATTCCACCTGGAGGTTGGCAACTCTAGGGTCATCATTCATAGAACATCTGAATTTTTATGCATTAATGGGCCCATGCTGTAATTTAGAGTGGAGATCAAAAGAAGAACAGTTTGGATTTATATCCCACCTGAGACTCAAGGTGGTTTACAGGCTCCTTTCCCTTCCTCTCCTCATAACAGGCACCTTGTGAGGTAGGCAGGGCTGAGAGAGTTCTGAAGAACTGTGACTAGCACAAGGTCACCCAGCAGGAATGTAGGAGTGCAAAAACACATCTGATTCACCAGATAAGCTTCTGCCACTTGAGTGGAACAGAGGGAAATCAAACCCAGCTCTTCAGATTAGAATCCACCTGCTCTTAACCACTACACCAGGCTGGCTCTAGAGCAGGGGTCTGCAACCTGCGGCTCTCCATATGTCCGTGGACTACTATTCCCATCAGCCTCTGCCAGCATGGCCAATTGGCCATACTGGCAGGGGCTGATGGGATTGGTAGTCCACGAACATATGGAGAACCGCAGGTTGCAGACCCCTGCTCTCAACCTTAGGAGGTGCTAACAGAACTTTGAGGGAAAATGGGGACCTAAGACTTTACGAAGCCCACACTACCCATGTAAAAAAAATGCACCTTTGACAGCCAATAAAAGAGAGCAGTATGAAACAGTAATGCTCACCCCCACTCTGAGGATCCCAGACTCTTTTTAAAATGGCACATAGCAAATGGGATTCAAACCTAAGAGGTGACAGATAGCCATCAAGCACAAGAATCTCATCAAATCTATGCCTGAGGTGGTATAGCTCAGGGGTCTGCAACCTGCAGCTCTCCAGATGTTGATGGACTTCAAATCCCATCATGGCCATGCTGGCAGGGGCTGATGAGATTTGTAGTCCATCAACATCTGGAGAGCCGCAGGTTGCAGACCCTTGGTGCAGCTGGTTTATAGCAGCCTGTAGGGTTTTCAAGGCAAGAGATGTTCATCAGTGATTTGTCATTTCCTGCCTCTGGGTTGTGACCCTGGACTTCCTTGGTGGTCTCCCATCAAAATGTGGACCAGGGCCAACCCTGCTTAGCTTCCAAGATCTAATAAGATCAGGCTAGCCTGGGCTATCTTGGTCAGGACACCCGGAAACAAATCTACATAAATAACACTGTATTGTCTGGAGTGCTGTTTTTATGTCCCTTTCTTTTTTAAAAAATGAGGCTGCTGATGGTTTGTTCAATGGTTACATTACATGCTTGGTAAGAAGGGCTACTCTACTACCTGTTCTAGCAAAAACAATTAGTAGTCTTGAACATCTGCAAATTCAGAAAATTACACTCCTATGCACCACTTTCTAAGTAAAATCAAGAACTTTATTAGACATTTCTGGCCTTGTTTTACTGAAAACAGTGCCAGATTATACAAATATTGCCAGATGCGTTATAAATTTCCAAGCCTCGCTTTGAAATATGACAGCGGAGAAAGGTTTCTTACTGTAAACATTAATGCTGCACATACCGCATCTGTGTTGACTGAAGTTGTGCCACTATTTAATTTACAAGGATCTTAAAACAAATTACAGAACAGAAATTGACTCTGCAGCTTGTCTATTGGGAAATGAAATAATTAATATACCACTCTGCTCCATATACACTCCTGAGAAAGTTTAAACAGTCACTCAATATAATGGAAGAATGTTGTTTAAAAAATGGAAGCAGAAGGTCAGAATGATGCTCAGTTTATGCTAAAGCAGCCCCCAGCATGGAAGAAACAGGATTTCATTTCCTGTCCACATGCACATCTATATATGCAAAGAGTAATTAATGTGATGTTCCTAACATGTTACTGATACATTATATTACTAAGATAGCATATTGTTATCTGTTTTGTTTCTATTTTAGCTTCATGTAATCTTTCAGGCATAATTTTTAAAGCATTTGTTTTTATGAAGGTATATACGGCTTGCAACCTATTTATTTGCTTAAAGTATTTATAGCTCACCCAGAGGCGTAGCAAGGGGGGGGAGAAAGCGCCCGGTGCATTGGTGCATCCTTCACCCCATCCCACCTTGGAACGCCCCGCCACGCCTCCGCCACACCATCAGAATGCCCCCGCCACGCCCCCAGAAGGACACATGCCCAGTGCATCGCACATACACCTTGGAGCTACACCTCTGAGCTCACCTTTCTTTAGTCATATTTAAGGCAGCTTCATATTCAAACCTACACACCTTAGAGTCCTTTTGCTTTTTCTGAGCCACTGTGACCATCATAATTAATCCAGTATAACCATTTAACATCATCTTGAAACAAGTTTAATGGCTGCCCCCAACTCAATTCTGAATATAATAGAAGACTTTTCAACTTTAGTCACCTCCCCAAACTTTTCTTCCTGGCAGGTCAAATGTCAGCACTGTCTCAACCTCAAGACTCTGGTGCAAGTACGGCAGATACTGGGTCTCTAAGTTAGCAACTCATGTCAATTTGCATCAAGCAGTGGCTTAAGGGTGGAGAAAGGTATCAGAAGTCCAGCACAATCGATTCTTCCCTTCAGGAACCAAAGAAACAGTTTCAGAGACAAGCACCATCTCAAGAGTCCAAGAAGACACAGAATCAATAACCACAAATGAGAGATACGGAGCAAGAACTTTCAGTGTTTACAAGGCAGCTGAATTCACTGGAGGAGAAGTGGCCAACTTTTTGTTCCTTTTCCCTGGAGTTCACTGGTCATGGAAGTCTGATAGAATCTTTCCAGGATATTGTTGCCAAATTGCTGCCTAATTATTGAGAAGGTTTTTTTTTTCTAATTGTTTGGCCTCAGGGAACTGGAGTCAGGCCTAGCTCAGCAGAATGGGAATGGTATTTTGTGGCAGTAGATGTTTCCTCAATGGAAGCTCATTGTTAGAAGAGTCTGCTCAGGGCACTGTTCAAGAATGGAAGTTCAGGCAAGCTGAGGACAGGAGTGTATTGTGTATGCACACAAATGACATTTTGGGATGGATAGAGGGAAGAAGGTAAATAGCCAGCTATGAGCTGTCAGAAATGCCTTCAAAATGCCTTCTCTCTCTCTCTCTCTCTCTCTCTCTCTCTCTCTCTCTCTGATGCAAAGTATCAGATCTGCTTCTTTGGGAATAAGCTCTCATGCTGTATTTGCCATAATTCCTTCATTGGGGCAGGGGGGCTAATCGTTGAAGGATTACGTTTTGGGGGGACCTGTGTGGAAAGGGCCCATGATTCTGACACAGAGACAAGTCTGATTGGTTATGTAGCATGATGAAATCCTCTTGTCATTCTGTGAATTTCCTGAATGCCCAGTACAGCCCTGTGATAACACCAAGATGGTGTGGACACAGTGAAGTGAAGAATGAAAACAGCATTAAAGCTATAGAAGACAAAGGGGGGAAAACTATATCCTATAATTAAGGGATTCAGCAGAAAATATTTCAGTCCTCCTCTCCACAAGCTTACAATTAACCACCCTAATGTCGATCTTTTTTTTTCCACCTGAAATTAGTCATGGGCTACATTACATGCTTCCAATGTGCCTTGTGGGTATTTATTACCTCCCCACCTCTTAGGCTGAAAAGTCCTCTTCAGTGGAGTAACATGCATTAAGTATTTGCACACAGCTTAGTTCAGTGATTATATGAGTTTTAGAGCAGCTTCCGCGTGCCCCTGAAATACGAACCATAACCAACAATAAGCTTAGTGAAATGGATCTAAGAGCTCTTCTCCACTAACTGACTTTTCATTTTCACTGTACCACCAATTTAACAATAAAAACTACCAGCCAGATACAGCTTTCTTTGGAGTTTCATCAGCAGTTAAACCCCTTTTAACTTAGATTTCTAATAAATATGCTTAATTAGCGGCACAGAGGGAGTTTTTTCACATCTAGTTCTTTTTTAAAGTTTAAAAAAAAGTTAAACGCCTCTCAGCTGGAGGTGAGACTTTTATTGAAAACAGCCAGATAAGTTAATTCGGCAGAAGAAAATGCTGAACACAAAAAGAAGAGACAAACAGTCAACATCAAACAACACCAGCCAGTGTGCAGCCCTTGAAGAGTGTAATTGCATTAACTTATTTTTTTTCATCTGAACTTTTCAAGTCTACTGAGTAACAGAAATTAATGACATGAAACTTTAAAGGAAGAATAAATCCTACACATTCATTTGGGTAACACTGCATAATATTTTGTCAGCTCCCTGTGTTTCAACACAGCATAACTCCCACTGACTTTTAAAAGAATGAGGAGGAACCTCACTGTAAGATGGCCAACAAGCCTGTGGATATTACTGCCCTTGAGCTATGAAATACTATTATGTAGAAAGAAGTCTGGGAAAGAAGGCATCAGATCTGCAACTCAAGGAATGCCAACCTATAAATGGCAACAGCGTGATATAACTAGAGTTACCAACTGGCAGCTGGGCATCATCAAAGGGTAGACTCTGGTATTAAATCACCACTGATGTCCCCCCCCCCCTTCTCTCCTGACACTGACCTTCAAATCTTCAGAAATTTACCACGCAGGCACTGGCAATCCTAACTGGAACTGGGTGCTGTGTGGTTTCCGGGCTGTATGGCCGTGTTCTAGCAGCATTCTCTCCTGACGTTTCGCCTGCATCTGAAGATGCCAGCCACAGATGCAGGCGAAACGTCAGGAGAGAATGCTGCTAGAACACGGCCATACAGCCCGGAAACCACACAGCACCCAAGTGATTCCGGCCGTGAAAGCCTTCGACAATACATCTAACTGGAACTTTTCCCAGGTTATTTGGACCTAAAATTTAGCCACACACAGTGAGGGAATGGATCTGGTTTGAGATTGTGACCATAACTAAGGGGAGGGTTTAACTCATCCACCTCTTTGCCATTTCTCTGGTTGAAAATGATCCTCACAGCTTAGCTTTAGGATAGATAGGCAAAAGGGGGTTGTCTGAAATTGGCCTGCCTTTTTACCCCCAGACAGAGTCTAAGCAGCCTATGGAGAAGCATGAGGAAGGGATTGATCCACCCTTCACCAGTCAATACATATCAAGCCTCCTGAAGTTGTTATATATGCGTGTATAAAGTACCACCAAGTCACTGACATCTTTTGGTGATCCCACCGAGGAGTTTCTAAAGCAAGTGAGAAGGAGAGATGGTTTGCTACTGTCTCCCTCTGCAGAGTCTTACTTGCTGGTTTCCCTTCCAAATACTGGCCATGTTTAGCTTCTGTGATCTGACAAGATTGGGCTACACCATGCAACCTTCCTTTCAGGAGCTGTTATATAGGGACCAACCCACACATCAAGGGTTCTAGTCAAGAAGCTCAAGCATCCGATATAGTTTGGTTTCTGCTGTACAACATTTTAATGGGATAGAATAGATGTATAAAAATTTCTTATATGAAGCTAGACCACTGACCCATCTAACTCATCACTACCATGTCTTAAAGTGTTCTTTCTTTGTATTGTCGAAGGCTTTCACGGCCAGATTGGTCTGGCTTGTGGGTTTGTTGTGGAGTTCGGTGGATCTTGTTCTTGACGTTTCATCTGCATCTGTGGCTGGCATCTTCCGAGGTGTATCACAGAGGGAAGTCTGTTACACACTAAAGACTTCCCTCTGTGATACACCTCTGAAGATGCCAGCCTCAGATGCAGGCAAAACTTTAGGAACAAGATCCACCAGACCACGGCCATATAGCCCGGAAAACCCACCAGAACCTGTTCTTTCTTTGTTTCTTTACAATGCTGTCCAACTCTGTAGTACTCAGCACACTGCATCATTTGTTGAGGACCTGCTGCCTGATCATTCTGTAATCCTCTTCGAGTATCAGCAAGAAAGGTGGGCTATAACAGGGGTAGGGAACCTTTAACACTCAAAGAGCCATTTGGACCCGTTTCCCACAGGAAAAGAAAACACTTGGAGCCGCAAATAATTTTTGACATTTAAAATAAAGATAACACTGCATATATAGGGTTTTTTTAACCTTTTACTCCGCTTCATTCTGAGAAGCCTTTATGGATGCTCCCTTCCTGCTGTCTGCAGGGCGGCAAGGATGAGGGCCAGAAGCTCTGGCCTTACTTTGCCGTCATCGGAAAAGCACCCGCGCCTAGCTCGAACAAGGCGAAGGCGGTAGAGGGGAAGCTCCACGAGCGGCTGCCCAGTCGTCCACTTTGGGCAATTGAAGATGCGCCCGCCCTGCTGCCTGCAGAGTACCTCGCAGAACGGCGGCAAGGACTGTGAAGTCAGGTAAGCTCGGCTTGTAGCCGCGAATTATAAGGGCAGAAGAGCGCGACATGCGGCTCCTCGAGAGCCGCAGGTTCCCTACCCCTGGGCTATAATTAAGTAATTTAACTAGCTGTGGTGGATTCACTGAGCTGTGTGGCCATGATCTGGTAGTTTTTGCTCCTAAAGTTTGCCCACATCTATGGTTGACATCTTCAGAGGCATGTCACGGTGACATGCCAGTTATAGATGTAACTGAAATGTTAGGAACCAAAACTATCAGACCACATCCCAGGAAACCCACAATGGCCAGTTAATTCCAGACACGAAAGCCTTCAAAAATACTCTAACATTCATTCTCAGGCAGAGAAATGTCTTTCTTGACACTTGCTCATGATCTCTTTTAACTGGAAATACCAGGGATAGAACCTGGGGCCAACTGTAAGCAAAGCATGCATTCTGACACAAAACAACAGCACTTCATCATGGTTTGGAATGCATAGTTGCTGCATTCTGTGAGTTTTCAGGACAACCAATGTGTATTTATGCAATTTCCATTATATTGGCTTTGAACATGGGCTGGCCCAAGGTTTTTGGGTGCCATAAGTGAACTATGACTTTGGCACATGCCCATTCAACAGAGAGAAAAGTGAGAAGTCTGGAATGAATGTCTCACTTATTGGGCATTCAAAATGAACTATGTAAAATAAAAATAAATGAACTCTTCAAAAGCCCGCCATGTTCCATCCTAGCAACTAGATATCGAGATTCTGCAAGTCAGTGAATGCTAAGATTCTCTTCAAGCCAGTAGAACAGAGTCCCCTTGTCTTTTCAGCTCCTTTCAAAATCTGGCATCCTCGGCTTTAGTATGTCTAGTGGTCAGCCAGCCCTGTTGGCTGACCACTAAATATAAATGCCTTACAATACAGCACAAATCCTGACATCCACTTCCATCATGCTTAAAACGTTACTTCCATCTTCCGTTGTGACTGTAAAAACCCAGTATGATCTAACAGCTGGAGCATTTGGCTTGAAGCCAAGAGACCTGTATTGAAATCCTACACTATAATTGTATTATTACTACAAATTAATGTGCAGAAGGGTACAACTAGACATTTCTAGGCACATAGCAGACTTACAAATCTCAACTTCAATTTCCGAGTGAGAATGATGACTTCATTATGAAAGGCTGCATTTTAGTTCTATCCCATTCATGAACTTGAAGACATTTTGAAAATCCTGTTATTTCAACCAGCATGGAAATAAGAATACATGGTATGGTCCACCAAGCAGTAACAGGGCATAGCCAAATGAAGTTTCCTTCTTTTTCCTTCCTTAACACCAGTGAAAAGCACAAACAACCTTTCTGCTTTGGCTTCTGTAACTCTACCACCCAGGCTTGGATCCAAACCAGATAGTCCCATGGGCACAAAGATTCTAGCCCAAAGAGCACAATTTTCTTGCATCTTCCTTCCTGCAGCAGTCTGAAATGCTCCCCCAAATTCTGTTCATGGAGGCCCCTCTATGCCAGTAAAATAATTTGGAGGAGGGATTTCAGGCTGCCACAAGAAAGGGGAATTTAAAAAAAAATCATATGTGGACAGAAATCCTCATGATTGCCTCCAACTCACCTTCTGAGTGGATGTGTTTCCTATCTTTCTCTAGATCTAGACCAGTAGAAATGCCACTGCATTTTTCAGCAGCATGGTTTTGATTTTTTTAAAAAAAATCTGATCATTGGTTTCTGTCAATACGCATTCTCTTTCCTCCCAAAATGTTCATACCATTTTCTTGTTACCTTGTGTCCAAAAACGAGGCATGTTATTATTCATACATTCCTCAGAGAAGTTTCAGGCAAATGCAAATAAATTTTCCTCTTCACACAGAGCTGGCATAGGTTATGGAAGCATATAAAGGTATATACTTCCTATGGAAACAAAGCAGTTGCTGTTAAGGGAACAGCCTATCATCCTTTACATGCAGAGGTGTTCTTCCTATTGGGCAAAGTGGGCAGTTGCCCAGGGCGCCTCCTTGGGGTGGGCGCCAAAAATGCAGGTTCGTTTGTGGGATTTTTTTTGTATTTTCCTTTTTCTGTTTTTGGCGTGCAGGGGACGCAGTTTTTAGGCTAGCAGCACTGAAATTTCAGGGATTTTTCAGGAGACTCTTCTGATGATAACAGCCAGGTTTGGTGAGGTTTGGTTTAGGGAGTCTGTGCCATGGACTTTCAAAGTGAAATTCCATCCCCCCATTGTTTCCAATGGGAGCTAATAGGGAGATGGGGGCTACACCCTTGAGGGGTCCATAGCTTTCAGGCCCTGAGACCAAACTTCACTAAACCCAAGTGGTATCATCAATAGAGAACCTACGCAAAGATACTCCTAAAGAAATTCTTGTATTGCTTCCTATCTTAATATAGGTACTTGCACTCTGACAGCTTGAGGCACAATTCCAAATTTCTCCAGATTTCCACTCCTCCTTTAAATCACACCTTCCTGCCAATGCTTGTTTTGTTTTCTTTTTCTTTTATTCTCTCAATGCCCTAATAAAAGGTTGTTTTGTCGTTGTTGTTGGTTGTTAAATCCACCACCTTCTCGGCATGGATTTTAAGAGAGGAGAATCTGAGGAGTCCCCTAGTTTTAAACATTTCTCGAAAGTGATGCTCATTGTTTCTACCAGAGTAGGGAGAATCCATCCCAAAAAATAGCACATCACTTTCAATGTTAGTTTAAATTGTGGGGATCCCAGATTCTCCCTTTAAGGTAGCATGTTATTTAAAAGGGAGAATCTGGGCTCCTCTAGTTTAAACACCATTGAAAATGATGCTGTTTGGGGAATTGGATTCCAGCGTCACGCTTGTTTTAAAGCTGTTTCTACAATTGGGGGAACTGGATACAACTTACCATGTAAAATGATTTCATAGCAGTAATGAGAACATTTTGGTGCTATTTTGAAAATGTTTTCAAGAAATATTTCCTGCTGTAATGGCATGGCCCATTGCTGTGTTCAGATTTGTAAGTTGGGGGGCATGTTCTCTATAACAGTGAAGTGGCCGAACTCTATGGCCCTGCGGGTGCCAGAGGTGTACTCCTCGGAGTCCTTCGGTGGTAACGCGATGCATGCAGAATTCATCATGTGGGGAGGTGGAAAATAATCTCCTCTACACACTTACAGTTGGCCATCTAGGCTGGCCTGGGCACGATCCTTTACCTGGGGAGTAAGCTTCGGTTTACTGTTGTAGCAATGAAGGCTTGCTTCACAAATGAGTAAACTCCCCTCCTAGGTTGTGATTCACCCATTTGAAGCATTGTATGGATTTGCTTACCACCAAGCTTATTCACGTAGTAATGTCGCACCTCAGAGCCAACCATTTATAGTTTTTTTTTTCTAAACTAAAACCTCAGTATTCAGGGTTAAATTACGTCAGGTTGGCACTTCTATGAGCAAATAAAGTGGGTTTTTGGGTTGCAATTTGGGCACTCGGTCTCGAAAAGGTTCGCCATCACTGTTCTATAATGTGATGGTGACTTTGAAACAACCTGGTGGAAAAAATCATTGTTTGGTCATGGTGGGGGAGGGTGGCTGCCCATGGGGGGGCATCAAACTCAGGTTTTGACCAGGGCTCCAGTTTGCCTAGGTACGCCACTGTTTACATGTCACCACAGTGAAATGTGGAATACTTTTGTTTTGTTTTTTAACAAAAAGTTTTATTATTACATTATTGCATTAAACATTACATATTAGACAGTCTAATAATAAACATTCAAACACAAACAAATCACATATCACATATCACATTGCACATTATACATTACACCCTACTAATTCAACAATGAATCACCGTGGACATTCAAAATTACCCCCTCTTAAAATATACCCTATCCCCCTTATCATCCTATAATTCCTCTTCCACCCTTACCAATTCCTATAGTCATATTTTCTATAACATTTAATCTCTTATCTCTTATCACTAATCCCCTTCCTTATTTCCCTAGTCCTTTACCCCTAGTATAATAAGTATTGTGGAATACTTTTGGACAAGTCCAATCAAGATATTGATATGTTTCTGATGAGGAGCTAGTGTGTGCAATATTATCTTTTGGGCACAGGAACCTGCTAAAATTATAGATACAAAATTTTGAACTTTCAAATAACAAGCAAAAAACTGAACAGTTTTTAAAATTTAGAATCCCGTGCAAGTATACAACCAAGTACCTCTTGGTTAGTGTTACTAACTCTGGGTTTGGAAATATCTGAAGATTTGACCATCGGAATGTTGCCCAAACTTGGTACATTCACTTGGTGTGTTCAGAGTTGCCAATAAGCATGCATACAAACTTCTTTTATATCCCAATGTTTCTGTGGATGGATTGGCCATTTAGGTTATAGGGGCAACTTTCCTGGTGGCCCAATTGGTAGTACCAAGTGGCTTAAAGCATAGTAATCAAGCTCCCAGCAAGCCCCTTGGCTCCAGGCTTTTTCTCACTGTGAAAGCCCTGGCTGTTTTGCCTCAGCTCACCATTTGTCTCCTCCTGCACTGTTTCCAGATTGGGGAACAGCAGTGGCCGAATCTTCTCTTGGCCCCATTTTGCTGAGCAGCCCCTGCAGTGCTCAGTTTGAGTTGTTCCAGGGCTATTTTCACTTCCCTCTCTGAACTAGAGCTCGGGTGTTCCACTAAATCTCCCAACTTTGACCCATGGGATCTGGTATGAATGGATACACCAATTAGTAAAAAAAAATAAGAAAAATCCTGAGGATCTGATTAAAAGGTTTTAGTCCTGCATTCTGCTTTTCAAAGCAGCTGACTAAATGCCTTGGAGAAGACCACAGGCAATTAGGTAACAACAGCTTGCCCCTGTTGTGACTCCCCAAAACAACTAGTGTTCGCATATGCACTGCCTCTGAACAGGGATCTTTCATTTACCCACCAAAGAAAACTGCTATTAATAGACTTCTTGTACATGACTCTATATAGCCCTCTTTCAAACCTGTTTAAGCTTGTTACCATCACTACATCTTCTGGAAGTGAATTCTATGTACCACGTACAAAGCAGACAAATAAGCAGAGGTTAAGAGTAGGTGGATAAACAGACAGGAAAAACTGGGACACGATCCAGTGTAAATTAAAGCAATTGAATCGCATTGAAATCTGAATTACATTTACGGCTCTTAGATTTTTTTTTCTTTGCACACTTGACGTATCGTGAGCTTCAAGATGCTATTAAATTGCAGACAACCAGAAATTCTGAAGAACAATGAAGAGTAGAATACATCATTGTACTATATGGCTGATACTTCTCCTTGGACATCAAAATGGGTCATTGACAGGAAGTGGATACTAGGCAGCATGTATTAAATGCACCTCAAAAACATAAGGCCATTCTCAGAAGGTACAATGAATCAGCTTTACAACAAGAATAGCTGCTCCGTGGGTAGATTTGCCTGGAGATCTCCTCTTATTACCACTGATCTCCAGACTACAGAGATCAGTTTTGCTGGAGAAAATGGCTGCTTCAGAGGGTGGACTTTATGGCATTGTACCTTGCTGAGGCCCCTCCCCAATCCAAACCATCTGCTCTCCTCCCCAGGCTCCCAAAGGGGGTGCCCCCATCTCCCATTGTTTCCAATGGGAGCTAATAGGAGATGGGGGCTACACCTTTGAGGGTCCATAACTTTCAACCTCCTGAACCAAACTTCACTAAACCTGGGTGATATCATTGGGAGAGTCTCCTAAAAATACCCTGGAATTTTGGTGCTGCTAGCTTAACAACTGCATGCCTGACAGCAGGCACCCCCCAAATCTCCCCAGATTCTCCTTTTAAATCCACCCCCTTCGGCATGGATTTAAAGGGAGAATCCTGAGGGATCTCCAGTTTAAACATTGAAAGTAATGCTGTTTCAGGGTCGGGGAGAATCCACCCCAAAACAGCAGCAGCTTCAGTGCTGTTTTGACTGGGGACCCCATATTCTCCCTTTAAGGTGGATTTAAAAGGAGAATCTGGGCTCCCTAGCTTAAACATCATTGAAAGTGATGCTGTTTGGGGGTGGATTCCAGCATCACAGCGGGCTGCCCATGGGGGGGGGGGGGACCTCAGCTTTTGCACCGGGCTCCATTTTCCCTAGCTATGCCTCTGGGTATTTTCCAACCCAGAGCTAGGAACCCTGTCCTCCTAAGGCCAGAACAATAATGTATCCCATGCTCAAGACCAGATGCACTTGAGTTTATTGATTGGAATTGAATTACCGTGCAATCCATTTTCAAGGCTCAATTTGCAATCTCTATAAAGAATGCTTTAATATTACATAGCCCTTGAGGTAGGAAGTTGTGCCAGAAAATTTGGCCTCTTGGTTCTGTTTCCATTTTTCTTTTCAGTCTTCTAGAAATGTACCAGCCACTCTATTACCCACTGTTCAGGTGAAGAGCTCATTTTCTCCAAGGCACTGGGAAGGTTAAGACGCTTAAACAAAGCCTATTATAATCATCCCTATAATTGAATACGTTTAAGAAGACACTCTTTATTGATTTAAGCACAGCCACTAAAAATCAAGCTGAACTAAAAGACGCATTTGCCCAACCCTAAAGATTGTCACAGGAAGGAAGGCAGCGGTGTACCTCAGTCTTGTCAGATCTTGAAAGCTAAGCAGGGTATGTACTTGGATGGCTGACCACCAAGAATGACTGCAGAGGCTGGCCCTGATGGTAACAACCATTGTGTTTACCTCCACTCTGGCTTGAAAGTCCCTTTGCTGGAGTCCCTGAAGATGGCTTGGCAACCTTGACAGCTTTCCAGTAGGTAGGATCCAAGGAATTTTAGTAACAGGAGTTCCCCATGGTAGGTAGGATCTCAAACTGTGTGGCGGGAGCACCAATGCGAGGGCTGGTGCGGGCAACCAGACGGGGGGGGGGCATGGCTGGGCATTCGAGGCGGGGGAACGCATTCCTGGCCCGAGGTGGCTGTAGGTAGAGGACGCAGCCACTGTGGAATCGGGTCCAGGCAGGATGGAAAAGAATGTACGCAAAGCGCCATGGCTGCGGAAACACCACACACGCCAGTGCACTTCCTGCTAGGACTGCTTGCCAGTTGTGAGTTATGCGGCGCTTACTGCTGAGGAGGCGGGGGGCATAACCTAAGGCAAAAATCACATGGCAAAATCACCAATTAGTAACCCCCTCTTGGCACACATAAATAATTAGTAACCTACTCTCGGGAACCTGTGAGAACCTGCTGGATCCCACCTCTGGACAGCACTCATGTATATATGCAAATATTGGAGAGGAACAAAACAGCGCGTCACACACTGAAGACGGAGGATCAATATATTCAATAAATGTATTTATATATATTATAATTGTCCAGTTACTGAATCCAATGATTGTACAATAGTTGAGAGACAAAAGACCTGTGCATGGCAAATGAATGAATAATTTTTCCTGAAAGAATTGCTTCTCCTGAGGAAGACTACAGTGAAAACGTACTTATAAACGCACGAGCAGTTTGGGAAGTACTTTCTATATGGAATATAACTATCCTAAAGATATTGAAAAATTGAACTATTTTTGTTCAGTAGATATTGAAGATATGGATTATATATCTCAAAAATGAACTTTTATTGTTGAAAAAATATATTTGTTTTTCAAAAAAACTGGATGTACAATCATTGGATTCAGTAACTGGACAATTATAATATATATAAATACATTTATTGAATATATTGATCCTCCGTCTTCAGTGTGTGACACGCTGTTTTGTTCCTCTGTCATATACGTTACACACAATTTGGCTTGTTTTCATATATATGCAAATATTACCATGGGCTACAACAATACTATCGATGGCTTAAACTAGATAGTGCATTCCACTGTTGAACAGCCCTTACTGTCAGGAAGTTTTTCCTGATGTTTAAGTGGAATCTCTTTTCCTTCACGTTGAACCCATTACTCCTGGTCCTAGTCTCTGGAGCTGCAGAAAACAAGCTTGCTTCCTCTCCAACATGACAACCCTTCAAATACCTAAACATGGCTATCATGTCACCTCTTAACCTTCTCTTCACCAAACTAAACATCCCCAGCTCCCTAAGCCTCTCCTCATAGGGCAGTTGCCTTTGAATGTCTCAGCAAATGAACTCCACCCAGATACCTGCTAATGCAAATGCAAATACAATTGCAAGTACAGGTGCAAGTGTGATTGCAAAAATGCAACTGTACATAAACTCCACCCAGACATACCAATATGGCTCACCCCCCATGAGGTGGCCAAAACATATACCCCACCACACCATCCTCTATACTGTGCCATGAAGAGAAACATCTCACTGGCCCCTTCCACAAATGCATAATAATGCACTTTCAATCCACTTTCACAACTGTTTGCAAGTGGATTTTGATGTTCCGCAATGTAAAATTCAGCTGCAAAGTGCATTGAACGTGGATTGAAAGTGTGTTATTCTGCATGTGCGGAAGGGGCCACTGAGACATGCCTCTGAAGATGTCAGCCATAGATGTAGGAGAAATATTATGAGCAAACACTATCAGACCACAACCACACAGCCCCCCAAAAACGACAAAAGACATTTTTATTGTTCTTTAGTTGGCCACACTGCTAATATAATTTTTTATTCACCTGCGTTGCTTTAAAACTATTGCTTTTCTCCCCTAATCTTATTTAAAATTAGTCTATCGGAACTCTTGCAGTCGGGTTGGCTTTTGTTATGTTTTTATGCATTTTAATTACATATTGTTTTCAGACTCATGTGAGCAATGGTATTGGTCTGAAGCAGCAAAAAAAAGTTTTTGAGTTCAGTTGCACATTTTCATGCATGCACACAAGAGCTGAAACCAAGAATAAAACTTTGATGGTCTTAAGGGTGCCACTGGGCTCAAACTTTTAAATATTGTTTTCAGTTATCTGCTCAAAGCAGCCTTGGGCAGGCAAGCACATAACACAAGTATTTTAAATTTTAAAAAGATACAGATATAGCACCAGTCAGGTCTCTCCGGTCTACCTACTGCCCCACATGAATTGAGAGAGAAATTTTGAATGCAGCTCCCTGCTGCAAGAGGAGATAAATCACTGCAAATGCCGGTGAAACCATCTTTCAAGGCCTGCCGCTACTGGTCCTCTCACCCAGGGTATCCTCAAAGGGATTTTGTGAGGTTCCCAGGGACACAGTTTACAAAGCACTGCCCTGACCAGAAGCAACGGTAGCATATAGAGCAATGTAAAAAAAAGCCAGCCCCTGCAGATAACAAGCGTGAAGTCAAAGTGTGTCCAGGCTGCAGTTTCTTCATCAGTAAAGCAGCCATCCAATGATACTCTAGTTCTACCAACCTCCAGGTGGCGGCTGGAAACCTCTCGCCATTACAGGTGATCTCCATGTAACAGTGATCAATACACCTGGGGAAAATGATGACTTTGGAAGGTAGACTCTATGGCAATATATCCATTGAAGGCCCTCCCCTAATCCTGCCCTACTTGGGCTGCACATCCAAAATCTCCAACTTGGAGATGGTAACCTTAACTTACCTACAACTGCAAAGACCTCCAGACAAAAGGTGCTACCTAAGTGCCAAACATTGTCTGTCCAAGTCTAAATGCCAGTGATGATTTCATCTGTGAATGAATGGGTGTGTGAGAAGTTCATCTGCACTAAGCAATCTACCACTATACTCTACTTTCTTTTAAAACTTGAACCCCCCATAACACAGGCTGTCACAACTATTTACACCTTTAAGGCCTTGAGTGGTCTGGAACCCTCATACCTTGGAGACCAACTCTCCCGTCCCTATACTGCCCATGGATGGCCCTTTACTCATCTCGATGTATCCTTCTGGTGGTCCCTTGTCCCAGTGACATTTGGTTAGCTTCAGTCCACCTAGTGGAACTCCCTCCTAGCTGATATTAGGGCCCTGTGGGACATTACTCAGTTCCAGAGGGCTGGAGATGTTTCACCAGCCCTTCAGTTGAGGAAACCATGAGCCCATTCCAACTTTCTGGTCTCTCAACCTCTGCCCATTCATCCTCATCTCACTGGCTGAGAACTGGTATACAAATGGGCCGGGGATGCTTTGATAGGACACATGGTTTAGGCCAAATTGAGGTTTATAAAGATACATATTTGCCATCAATGTTGTTTTATAGTGTTTTAAAATTTAATTTTGATCATACTAATTAATTGATAAATATTATCTGCATTCACAAATGCTGCCCTGTGCCCAGCCTTGGTTGGGGTAGGGTAGGGTACCAAATTTAATAAAAATTAATAAAATAAAAAATAAACTCAAAGCTTGTGGGCACCAATTAGCTCAGTGGGCCCCAGATAGTGCAGGCCTTCTGGTGGAAAGCACTTCACTTGCTAGCTGCATCATAACAGCAAACAGGGGACTTGTATTTTACCTTTACCAGAAGTTACCTTTACAAGATTTAATTTACCATACACCTAGATCAGCAATGTTCCCCGTGCAGTAATGAACTGCTAAATTGACCTGACGAACTCTAGCATTTGCTTGCAATTCACTGTTGTTTGAGGATTTTTTTTTTTGGCATTGCAGCACTGAAACCTCAAAGATTTCATCTTTAAGCAACGATTGTCTTAAAGAGAGCTGAGTAGGCTCTATCTGAAGGGAGGGAATACAGACCCTGTTGTGCTCTTAACAGTGTCCTACTGCTATCATTATTTTGCTGCTGTTTCCCTTCCCTCCCACCCAGCACACTGTTGTTTGTAATGTAAAGAGCACATGGGGTTTATTTACTGAGGCAACACCATGGAATGCTACTTGCCCCTGTTTAATGGAAATTGCTAAAGAGTAGTTCAAGAACTGAACAGGATTTGTAGGATGACTATGGCATCGACTGCCTTGGGAGGCTTTCCAAGAAAGGCTTGGACAAGCACCAGTCACCTTCTGTATGCTTGGATTCTGCTCTATATGCTTAGTGGTGGCAAACCTCTGGCACTCCAGATGTTATAGACTACAATTCCCATCAGCTCCTGCCAGCATGGCCAATTGGCTGATAGGAATTGTAGTCCATAACATCTGGAGTGCCAAAGGTTTGCCACCACAGAAAGCACTCCAACTGTCCTTTGAGGGGGACATTACACCTTGTAATAGAAACCCACCAAAAAAGCTCGCTTAAGCACAGATACGTACATTGGGTTCTACCCAGCACATAGCTCAGGCACATGTTTTGGAGGCTATTCCTACCAGGACTGAGGAATGAGTAACCTATAACCAGACCAGGGGTGTACTGCCCAGGGGACCATATGGGGTCAAATGTCCCTGGACTGCAGGTATTTAGTTGCTTTCCCACCCCCCTCCTCCTTCCCCTTGGGTCTATACACTGACTCCATACACTGGTCGTGGTGAAGGAGGACGGCTGCCCATACAGGTGGAGGCAGGTGGAAAACTCAGATTTTGCACATTTTCCCTAGATTTTGCACATTTACCACATTTTCCCTAGATACACCTCTAAACCAGACCCAGGCATCTTGATGCCTCATAATGAACAGCAATGTTCCCTTCTTACTTGCCAGTTATATGTTATTCTATTTTCCTATAGTAATAATAGGGTGCTGCCAAGTCGCAATCAAACTCACAGCAAACTTTCATGGGGTATTCAAGGCAAGAGAATGAGCAGAGGTGGTTTGTCATCGCCTTCTTCTGCATAGCAACCCCAGTCCTCCTTAGCGTTCTCCCATCCAAGTGCTAACCATGGCTTAACTTCCCTGCTTAACTTCCGAGCTCTGACAAGATCAGGCTATGATGGGTTTCCAGGGTGTAGCCTTTTTTGTCAGGTAGAAAATGGGAAAGGAGGTCTTTTTCCCTTACACACCTAAAGAGCTTCCCTAATCTGTCCTCCAGGTTGGTTGAGAAGACTGATGTTGTGAGCTGGGTGTCCAAGAATGTGGAAGGCATCAGAATTTACTTTAGTGCTTGACAATCCTATAGTCACCTATAGCCAGTCTCCCACCCATTGCTGTAGATCAGTGATGAAAACCTTTTCGAGACCGAGTGCCCACATTGCAACCCAAAACCCACTTATTTATCGCAAAGTGCCAACACGGCAATTTAACCTGAATACTAAGGTTTTAGTTTAGAAAAAACGGTTGGCTCCGAGGCATGCGTTACTCAGGAGTAAGCTTGGTGGTAGTCGGTGGCTTTGCTTTGAAGCAACCGTGCAACTCTTCCAATGGGTGAATCACGACCCAAGGAGGGTTTACTCAGAAGCCCCATTGCCAGCAACTGAGCTTACTCCCAGGCAAAGGATCGCACTTTAGTTCTTCGCATGAAAATCAGTGGGGTTTAACAGCGCTTAACAGGGTTACCTATACTGCTTCCCCATAACTAGGTCTTAGGTTTAATGCTAATAATCGAGCCCAGCAGCCCAGGCCAGCCTAGATGTGTGTGGGGAGGGGGGTGACTCTGTTTGCGCATGCCCACAGAGAGGGCTCTGAGTGCCACCTCTGGCACGCATGCCATAGGTTCGCCATCACTGCTCTAGATGCTATAACCATCTAGATCAGTGGTCAGCGAACAACACTCAGATATTATGGACCTGAATTCCTATCAGCCCCTTCCGAAAGCATGGCCAATTGTGCCACGCTGGAAGAGGCTGATAAAAATTATAATCCTATAACATCTGGAATGCCATGGGATTAACCACCACGGATCTAGATGCTGTAATCACCATAACCATCTTGGTGATTAATGGAATAGTGAGAAGATGCCAAGATCTTTTTCCACCCATCCCATCTTCCTGTCAAATAGCACAAGGGGTGGGGCCTGATCTGGTCTGTTTCCTGTTATTCTGAACAGTCACAAGATGCTGACAATGGCATTCTTTTTTCCTTATCCCAGGAAAAGAATGGCAGCCTTCTTAATGGATATACACAGCTTGCTCTCTGTCCCTCATGCCTGCTTATGTTTACAACAGGCCCTTCTTGGTTTCCTTTGGTCAAACCAGAATGTGACAGAATGCTGGGAGCTGCCTTTTACAGCTCTATAGAAAATACTGCAGACAGATACTGGCTTATCTGCAACCATTTGGTGAGTCTATGGCAAAGGTAAGATTTGAACCTGGAATTTCCACATTGACAGCTCCATAAAAAAAGAGATTCCATGCTAGAGTAAACACTTTGAAGACTACAGCCCTCATAATATGCACAGATTAATTCCTGAGGGCTAAATATCAACCACTCTGTTCAGGCAGAATAGCCCCTGACCCCACAAGCAGCTCTGCTAGCTATTATCAGAAGCCACATAAATATTTCACTGAAAAACTACAAGGTAATTCTCTAGTTAAGAAATTAGTTTCATTGATTAATTATATTCAATACCCAGTGGTCTGGAGAGCTCATGTGATGAATGGAGCCTACATTTCTAATGATGTTTTCCTACAATGAATGATTTGTCAATACTGTTAAATGGAACTCCAGCCGAAACATGATGATATATTTAAAACAAAAGATCAGAGGTAATCAGATGTACCAATGTTGTTGCTAGCATCAGCTACAAAGTATTCTAAGGATACAAAAGAAGATGGGTTTTGGGGGGAGCAGTATAACAAGCCTGCCCTAAGTCTGCATGTTCTCACACGCATGTTGCATGTTTACCTACATGTAAAAATATGTTCCTCTGCCACCGTAAGATATAAAACTCAGTCTATCATTTAACCAGTCCTGGGGGAACCTTCGTAAGGCTGCTTTTGAGCAAGTAGAAAAGACAGAGCCTTCCAATAATGTTAGCTTCCCCTCCTCCCTCCCATGTATTCACATCCTCAGTGTATAACAGCAGTCTTCAGCATGTGAGAAGGATTTCAGTCACAGTCGGCTTACTTAAACAGGAAAGAAACTTTATTATTAAAGATTACACTAGAGAACATACATGGAAAATAGCAGCCATGCCTAATGGGTACTGATCTAAGATTACAAAACCATAGGTTTTGTAAGTTACCGTACAAGAATGTCACCCTAGATGGAGCAAACACATCCCAAAATTCTCTACTGCCCTTTTCCAGAGGAGTTTGGGCCCCAGCAAAGGTCCCCACATCTAGGCAAAGTATTTAAACAAAGGAAAATTCCACCTACAAAGAAAAAAAATCTACCTTTTAAATCTTCTGCCTGCTTAGATGAGAACACCCACCCCTCAATCCGGAGTTAGAAATCCCGCCCCTTATGGGAGATACTCCAAACTCTCCCAATCAGGTCATCTGGCACACTGCCTTGTTCCTCCTCCTACCCTGATCAGGTTTTTTACGACCAGTATTCATCTCCTTCATTTGGCATTTAATCCAAATGGGCTCTCTTCACCTGGTGCCTTTACAACACCTTCTCGTGTGCAAATAAACAATGGCCCTGGTCTCAGGATCAACAATTGTAGCAAGGACAACTTACATGGCAATCCTAAGAAGATTTTCCTGGAAGTAAGTCTCATTGACTGAAACTGGATTTACTTCTAAGCAGACTTGCTTAGCTTTGCTCCATTAGGAAAGTATCAAATTTTTTGCTTGGCTCTTTGTTGGGGGGCGGGGAGGGGGCAGAGGGAACAGCCCCCAACTGAAAACTTCACTAGCTGCAGCTTCCCCGATTTGTCTGAACAGCAGCATTCAATTTTTCCCACCCTGTTTCTTTCCTAAATGCAAACACTGGACTTTTAACAATGAAGGAGCCAATCCCATTCACAAAGGAAGCATGGAGACAGGCAATAGGAGATCGGGAAGACATCTATGCATGTTTGTGTTTATGCTTACATACACACAAACACACACGCACACATACACAGAGATATTAAAAAGCTCCAGCAGCATCGTTTCCCCCCAGCACTGCAGGAGCATTAAATACATTCGGCTGAAAAATCGAGTGCCACAGCTCCTGCCTTTATTTAAGAGGATTGCAAAGGCTAACAGCAGAACTGGCAGGCTTGCGACAACATTTCCCTCCCCGCCCACCCCACATTTAATCAAAGCACAGAATCAGACAGTCCGAACTGTTCCTGCTTGGGATTTTTTGCATAAGTCGCTAAAGCAGTTTTCCAGGTGACTTAGATCCTGGTTTGAGCCAAGGACGACACTCATGCTCAGAGCTTTCTTTGCAACCTTAATCCCAGGTAGCATGTACCTTGCCATCAAATGTGTCCTCCTTACTCAGGTTCTGGTTGGTTGTCCAATGGCACAACATTTACAAAAAGAGCTAATGATCTACGATCAGATGCCATCCACTGTTTCTTCGTGACAACTTTATCGCCAAGAACCTTTCAGTAATTGTTCCCAGCAATTAATTATTTGAGAAAGAGATGCCTTCAAAAGGTTAACGTTTATCCATAGAGGAGCAGAAGTCATTTCTGATCGCAGCAGACTGCTTTATTAGCACAAAGAGGTTTTTATTTCATAAGACCAAAAAGGACCCCATTAAAACTCATAAAATGAAGAATATTTCCGCAATTAGCTATTTGCTAAAAGTCTTGCCCTTTCCAAAATACGGACCTGGGATATAAAACATGGCCCAAAAAGTATATTGATGGGGACCAAGGTCAGGAGGCCCAGCCTAATTTCTATCACGTTTTCACACTCTCAGCATTAATAACTTCATCGTGTATTGTTCTAATCCATGGAAAGTTAATTCCAATTCATATTATTCTTTCCAATGCAAAGAAATGTCACCCAGGTGTTTGTTTCCCATAATTCCCTCCATCCTTCCTCTTCCTAAGCTTCTCGCCCACCCTGCAGCTCACAAGACAGAAGGAATTACGACCGGTTTTTCAGCATTTTGGACGGCCTCCAAGTAGTCTAACCAAGAGTATAGCTGCCTCCTTATAATGCAGAACAGATGAAAACCAACATTAGAAACTACCCTGGGAAGAAGTCATTTCTCTCTTGGGAGGGAGATGATATGAAGGGAAATACAAATGTGGTTGTGTTGGATGTCCATCAGAGAAAAGGCACAAAGTGAATGCATTTTCTTGATAGGAATGTTTTACAACCTGTAGCCACACACATGCATGCACTCAAATCCATATACACATCCTCAATCTCTCCCTGCTTCCAGGTAACTGGTCGACAAACCCTTTCCTTGCTCAATGAGACAAAACGACAGATCCCTTTCGGCTTAACTGCTTGTTTCCAAAAGCCATGCTTGCTTAAGAACCCTGTGGGGTTAAAAAGATTGCCAATCCTTTTTTTTTCCCAGTGGGAAAACAGCATCTTTTTAAAAAATCCAACTCAGTCTCCCCCTTCTGACTTGCTGGAGCCCTCTGTATTTCTACATCCTGTTCCCTTGTCTTCCTCCCCCATTCATCCATCAGCTGCCCATAACTAACTAGCGCTGGGCACAGAGGGTTCACCATTGCGCTTGGTACAAATTCCTTCTTGGGGGTTTCCTTCTGCCCTTTAATCCTTCACAAATACACACTAACCCTGCCAACACACAACTTTCCTCTATCCTTCACTATCACACACACACACACACACTCTTTTTGTGAAGCTCTTCACTGAAGTCTCCAAGCACCAAGACAGCACCACTGGGGTAGACAGCTCAAGAATCCATGCATTTAAAGACAGAGGAGGGAAGATGGGTGGGACATTACCGGGAAGCCACAACATCTTCTCTGCCCTAATGAATGTCACTTCTGGATTTCTGGAGCAGGGATGGGCTGAGGCGAAATGTGTCAAGGTCCCCCCCAAATTTGAAGCTTTTAATCAATCCAACGCGACTCCCTTCCCATCCAAGTCGAGCTGTTTCTTCCTTCCTCTTTCTTACTGCCGAAATGACTCTCCTAAATTCAGATGCTCCCCAAGCAACCTGGGGAGGGGGGAAGTGGGGGGGTGCATTACCGTGGCTAATTCAAACGACAATAACACTTATTTAGCTCCACTTGTCAAGTTCTCCCGGGCAGGAAGAAAGGAGCGTTTGTGGAATTGTAGAGGGTGTGTGTGTGCTGTGTTAACACAGGCTAATGGGGGGGGGGGGTGGAGAGAGCACCCCTCCAGCAAGGGGGAATTGGTCTGCTTCCTTGATCGTGGGCTTGTACCTCCAAGTGCAGACTAAACAGTGTGTGCTGTGTTAACACAGGCTGATGGGGGGGGGGCGGAGAGAGCACCCCTCCAGCAAGGGGGAAAGGTCTGCTTCCTTGAACGTGGGCTTGAACCTCCAAGTGCAGACTCAACAGTGTGTGCTGTGTTAACACAGGCTGATGGGGGGGAGAGAGGGGGGGGACACACCTCCAGCAAGCGGGTCTGCTTCCTTGCACCTCGGCTTGAACCCCCCCCCCCTCCCCCCAGTGTAGACAACCCAGCAGCGGAGCAGGCATCAACTCCCCAAATCGGAGGGAGGGGCAGATGCAGAGGCAAGCAAGAGGCACTCCGAGGGCCAAAGCAGACAGTGTCGCGTCGCTCCCGCACCCACGCCCCGATCGAAAGAGGACGCCGGGAAGCAAAGGGCAAAGCGGCGGCCCGGGCTTACCTGCTGCCACCGGGCGCCCTCCGCACCTGCTCCGCAATCATAAATAGCCGGCGAGGCGAGGCGAAGTCGGCCGGCCGGCCGGGCGAGCGAGCGAGCTCCGTCTTCAGCGCCTCGACGGCGAGCCCAGCCAAGCGGCGTCTCCAGTATCCATGAGGTCCCCGAAGGATCCCCGGAGTCTTGAGAGGAAAGCGGGCGGGGGGAGGGAAAGCATTGGCGAGCCGGGGGGGGGGGGCGAAAAGGGGGCCGAGGGAGCAGACCGAGCCGAGCGCCTCTCTCTCTCTCTCTCCAGACGGAACGGATCCCGATTCCAGACGTCCTCTCCGAAAGAGTGGGAAAACGCGGGGAAGGGGGGGGGGGGGGGAAAGGTATTTTTAAATGGGCCGCTTCAGAGACGGGTCCAAAGTTGGCCGGGCGGACGCTTCCCCGCCGGTCTGAGCCTGAGGTTCCCAAGCAAAACCATTGGCGCGAGGGAAAACAGATATATCTATATAGGCGGAGAGAGCGAGAATTCCCAGGGTGGGTTTTATTCCCCCCTCAGAGGGCGGGCAACGGGCGGCGGCCCCCCGACACCGACTCTGCGCTGGACGTTCCCTGCCGAAGGGAGCTCCCGCCGCCTCTTCCCCATCCGCGCGAGGGCTCCGCCGGCCGGGTTGCCTCTTCGCTCCCTCGCCTCTCCCACCCCTTTCTTCGCCGCCGTCGCCGCTGCTGCTGCTGCTGCTACCTGTAGGCAGAAGAGGCAGGCAGGCGCGAGCCCGGTTTTTGGCGCGCGCCCGCCCGCCCGCCCGCGCGGGCTCCCCGCGCGCAGGAGCAGCCTTGCAGCTGTGCGGGAGGCCCGGCGCGCGCGCTTGGGCAAGCAGCAGCAGCAGCAGCAGCAGCAGGCGGCGGGGCAGCTGGCCAAAGCACACCCGCAGGCCGAGCCCAAGAGACTTTCCGGGGTCGCTTTTCCCACGTTTGCTCCTCCAGTCCCCTGATTTCGGGAGGGTGGGGGGGGGGGATCCCTGGTGTCCTGTGTGCGTCTGCGCGCGATCCTGCCTCTCTCCCTCGCGCGCTTGTGGAGCTCCTTCGTCCCCCCCCCTCCTCCTCCCCGCACTGGGCTCTGCCTGGCCGGCAGCTGCACGAAGGGTGAGAAAGGGTCCCAGCGTCACCTGTGACGTGAGATGGAGAGGGCTGGATAGAACCCCTCCCCTAGCATGGGTGCCAGATGTAGGGGGGATATAAAGAGGGGTGTGGTACCCAGAGAAGAGCAACAAGAAGTACCCCTCATTCTTATATCAGTGGTTTACTAAATCTCCATCGATCTGGTGTGACAGTCAAGGTTTTCATCTACTTGAGATCCAGGTGACTTCCGAGGAGGCGTAAAACACGGATCTGACCGCAGGACCTTGTGGGCTGAATTGGAGTAGAGGAGTAAAATCTTGAATGAGAAGGAGATTTATTTTTTGTTGTTGTAAGAACTATTGCATGTGATTATTTCTGATTGATTGTCGTAAGCACTGAAAAATTCCATGAGGGTAAAATCAATGGAAGCTTACCACACTTTTTGTGTAAGAACTGCTGATTTGTGAATGCAGATACATGCGTTGTATTATTTGTAACCTGTAACTGATGTGATATAAAGATTATATCTTATGGGATAAATTTTCCAGCATTAGTAAACAACCACTCTTAGCTACAAAATAGTGGTACTCTAGATTTATTTCATTTCATTGGATTTAATAGGCCACCCTTCTCCTTTCAGGCTCTGGGAAAAGCCAGAGGTGTTTGCACCAGGTTAGAAAGGAGCACGCAGATGCTTCCAAACATTCCTAGCTGTGCTGCGTTTTAATTTGCTTTTTTTCAGTTTTCCTTGGTGTGTCCTTTGCAATACTCTGTCCCAGAGATCTCTCTAGTTTGCCAAAGGTCAAAACTGGGGGAAGAAGAAGAGAAGAAGAAGAGTTGGATTTATATCCCCCCCTTTCTCTCCTGGAATGGGCTTAAAATCTCCTTTCCCTTCCCGCCCCCCACAACAAACACCCTGTGAGGTGGGTGGGGCTGAGAGAGCACTGAAGAACTGTGACTAGCCCAAGGTCACCCCGCTGGCATGTGTTGGAGTGCGCAAGCTAATCTGGTTCACCAGATAAGCCTCCACAGCTCAAGTGGCAGAGCGGAGAATCAAACCCGCTTCTCCAGATTAGAGTGCACCTGCTTTTAACCACTACACCTACACCACGCTGGCTCTCAAGGTAGAATAGAGTCACCAAGGAACTGCAGAGGGTTTCCCCCACCCCTATGTAGGGCCTGGTTCAGTGCTGACGAACTGGAGTGAAGGAATAACTTTTCAGAACTTGCCCTAACCTGCGGCGCTGTGGATATTGAGTTTTAACCACCAAGACATGGTGGGTGAATTGGTGAATGAAGTGTGGGAAGCTGCATAAAAGCCTGTGCCCACATAGAGTTGCCTTATGCGGAGTTTGACCTTTGAAGGTCACTCTGGTGGACTCTGATTGGCAGCTGCTATCCAAGGTCTCAAGCACAGCACCTGTTTCCTGATCCGTTTAACTGAAGATGCCGGGGCTCAAACTTGGGATCTTTTGTATGCAAAGCATATCCTCTACTACTGACGCATGGCAGGAGTGTGACTAAAATTGCTTGGGCTACACATTTTTCTTTCTCCTGTCAAGATATTTCTGTATTAGTTTGTAACTGACCTGCTTGTTGTTAGTTTCAGAGTGAATTTTCCACGGTCTAGCTTAAAGATGGCAGAAGTCCCAGAGCAGCACTATGTTTTAAGGTCACTGGATCCACCTACTTCAAATTATAGAGACCTTGTCCTTCATTGCAACACAGAGAAACAAAGTAAGACGGTGTGTTGAAAGGAAATCATATCTTGACTTTGCTTGCTTGTGTTCTGCATAACACTATCCATGTAGCACCTTCTGCTACAGACACTTAACATATATGTGTTTCCCCATTTGGGTTCATGGTCCTTAACATATCATCCAGTAGTCTCGACGGATGGGTTCCAAGTGCACTGCAGTTACATGAACAGCACCAAAGTGAAATGAAATGCATATGATGTGTAATTATTTTAAACGATGAAAGGTAATGCTATTATTCATGAGTGTTATAAGATACCCAATCTCCTGAACAGCTCTGACGTACTCTTTTGTGAAACTGTTGCAAATTTTATACTGGAAATTAGTAATTTTTACTGTATTTCTTAACCTTGTTTTGTTTTAAAATTTTGTCCTGTTTTATATGCCAATAAAGGCTTGTGTTGTGTTGTGTTAATGCTATTATTCTGCTTGGCTCCATTTTGAAAAATACGGAATAGCAACCAGTTCTTCTTGGGGAATCCTAGATGTCCGAATCTCAGTACCTGCCTGGAGATATTTTACACATGACTAGCAAGAGATCTCTTGTTATTAATGCCAGCAGCCAGAATTTCAATCCGCAAAATTCTGATTGCAGAGTCAGGTTGGACTCTGATCCACCATTTGGACATCACTGGCTTAGAGGCGATTAACAAATCTGTCCGTAATCCAGGTTCCTCGTCGCTCTTGCAGATATCTGCCAAGGACTCTTTAGGAGAAAGGCAAAACAGCCTTACCGCTCAATCAGGGCAATTGGATGAACAGACGGAGCTAAATATTGTATGCTTTAATGGTAGTGTATGATGTGAGGCAGTCTGGACATTGGGCAGAGATTCCAAAAGACATCACAATTCCATGTGGGCTCTGGAATCGACATGACAGCGGGACCTCTAAACCGGAAATCTGGCCAGCTCTACCCAAAACACGACGCCTTTTTAGTTAGCCGGATTTTTAAAAAAGTGATTTAGCACCAAGGAGCTCTGCCCTCTTTAAATGCCAACTTCTAATTGCTTTGCAAACAGGGTCAGATGCTCCATCTGCTCTAGAGACAAGGGGGACGGCAAGGCGCGGAGGATGGGGAGGCTTCGTGTGGAACGCAAACAGGTGAGGCTTTTCTTCCCTGGATTTTGCACATATGCATACCAATGGCTGCCTGGCACAGCTCTGAGCAGACACCTAAACATGACTCCTGGGGGTTTAGTTTCTGAGCTGTTTCCGATACGGCACATAATAGGACGCGAAGGCACGGAAATGTCTCTGAGCCATATCAAATGCTGCCAGTTTGTCATGGATATGGAGAGGGAGACAATGGGGTGCAGCGGGAAAGGTGTGGGCTCGGCACAGTTCCTGGCATTTCCATCTGAAAGGATCGGGTGATGGGTACCTGAAACCCAAGATAACTGCCTCCTGTCAGAGCATTGTCCTTTGATGGACCATGGTTCTGATCCAGTAGAAAGCAGCTTCATGCATTTATTTGGACGACACTAATTGCATATATACAGAATAAACTGACAGAGCCTTCGCCTTGGGATCTGTCCTCAGCAAAGGAGATCAGACCACTGATATCTACTACACTTATACAGTTCTATAACCAATGACTGAAGCATGTGTAACCCCCATGCTCAGAATGGGTTGACCCAGTAAGGGGTGGAGATTCAAAGCAGCAAGAGGCTGCAGACCTCATGTAGTTTGGAGGAGACAAGGCTACCACACTAAGGGTTTGTATAAGCCCTTAACCCCTTGTTAAGGTAACTGCAATGTTGTTGGGAACTAGTGGGAAGGTAGTTGTTTATTTTTGCTATGTTGTAAATGTTGGAGTTTATTGTTTCAGGGCTTCTTTTTGTGGTTGTAATGGGTGAGAGTTCTCCTGGAAACCTTCATCATGTTGAATCCTGTTCATCAAGCCCTTGGAGTCTTCAGGAGCCAACCCACTTGCAAAGAAGAATTGGACTTGGCAGTATCAGTAGACTGTAAATATAAATACTTGAAAATGCAACCTGAACAGGACCTTGAAATGTGATGTTAAATGTTGATGTTATATGTTATTTGTTAAGAAAGTAAACCATTTTGTTTTTTAAACTTTGTGGTTGCAAACTCATTCCAAGTTCTGCCCCACAGAACCCACAGATAGAGGTTACACATGCACGGAGCATGTGACTATTTAACCTTTCCAAACGTACACATGTTGGCTTACGCAGAGGTTACAATGTAAGACTACTTAGATGTTTGGGAGTATCCAACCATGTACAGTGGAACCTCGGTTTTCATTGCCTTCGGTTTTCATCGGTTTCAGTTTTCATCGATTTTTTCAGTGAAAAATTTGTCTCGGTTTTCATCGATTTGCAGTAAGGTGCAGGGGTTTGTGGAGAAAAATCACCCGGACAAAGCTGTTGCAGGCCGTGTCTGCAACTTGTTTAATGACAATGTCTTGCCCCATTTCAGACAAATCTTAAAGAGGCATCAGAAACAGACCTCTTTGGACAGCTTTCTGGTGCGACATTGGTCCACTGGCTCTGAAGCTGGTCCTAGTAATATTGTTTATTACTGTTTTCAGCATTAAACACTATGTTTATTCACCAAAAAATGTGGTTTTGGTATGTTTTTTGGAGTGCCTGGAACGGATTAATTGGATTTGCATTGATTCCTATGGGAAAGTTTGCCTCAGTTTTCATCGGTTTTGGTTTTCATCGATTCTTTTCGGACAGATTACCAACGAAAACCAAAGTTCCACTGTACTCAAGGGCTACATGTGTGGCAGTGAGCTGCTGCTGCCACCATGTGGCGGAACAGTTCTATCCTGTGGCAGGACAGCATAACTGCCCTGTCGGTGAGAAGATACCTTCTCCCTCAACTTCTCCAGCCAGCTCACAGTCTGTCAGAAGGTAGAACGTCTTACCCTCTTTTCTCCAATAGCTGCCTCCCAGTAAAATCAGCCACCACCCCCCTTCTTGTGGGCCGAAGCCACAGGGTATATTACTTTAGCAAGCCAGGTCGTCAACACAGTGGTTAAAGAATGAGCTGAGTCTCAATTAAACAGCTTTATTCCTACATTGCACAGGGTAGCTGTGTCAATACCAGTCTCAATTAAACAGCTTTATTCCTACATGGCACAGGGTAGCTACAGGACGGAGTCTAGGAACCTTTTGTAAAATAAAGAAAACAAAAGTTATCAACTAGTTACTTGGTACCCTGACCTGGAAATCCCCAGATTAGCCTGACCTTGTCAGATCTCAGAAACTAAAAAGGGTCAACCCTGCCTGGTATTTGGATGGGATACCTCTAAGGCAGGGGTCTGCAACCTGCGGCTCTCCAGATGTTCATGGACTACAAATCCCATCAGCTCAACTTAAAGTTGTTGTGAGAATAAAATGAAACAACCTTGTGCTTTTACTTTATTTTAGATTTATATCCCACCCTTCCCCAGCAAAGCTGGGCTCAGGGCGGCAAACGATGACATCAGTTACGTACAAATATAATCAATCAAACCATAGGACAGCTAGAATATCAATTCAAAATCCCAATCGTTTGAACATCTATAGTTAAATCATCCTGATAGTATAAAGTCCTTGGGTTCTCAGTAATATAAAATACATAAAAACCTAACAACAACCCCCACCCCCCACCCCTTTCTAATTCCATAAATCTGTCAGTTCCTAATCTATTAAAAAAAAAGGGAAGGGAAGGAAAAATGTGTCATGATCAGCCCCTGTTTGATCCTGTCATGTTTTGCCTCCTGGGGGGGAACTGGGAACCTGTTTCTGCTCAGACCTCCTCCCTGCTCCTTTTCTGCTACCTCGCTTTGCTTTTTCTCAGACTCCATTAGCCACCTGCCACTGTAGCTCTCTCAGTAGTGCGGCATGTTGGTTGTTTTGAACCTGGTTGGGGAAAGTGGCTCCTTCTTCCAATGGACCATGGGACCAGAGGGGTGCCATCTCCCCCTGGGAACTGGTCAGTCAGAGCAGGGTGACAGGACATAGAGGGTGATGTGGGGTATAATGGTCACTGCAATATTAGCTGTGCTTAGTTCTAGCGATAGAAGTCTAAATGCTCATTCCTGATGCTGTTTCACAACAAAGGAATCCACTGAAACCAGAGTCTTGTTATTGAACAGTCCGAAGTACGACAGAATGTGAAGACATCTCTGAAGACAAAAAGGAGACGAGGATGGGGAAACAGACTGGGAAAGATAAAAGGGGGGAGGGAAAGGGGGAGGCCAGACAAAATGAGAAACCCCAACTGCCCTAGCCACAGGCCTGGTGGAACACCTCTGTTTTCAAGGCCCTGCAAACAGAGGTGGGATCCAGCAGGTTCTCACCAGTTCCCAAGAGTTGGTTACTAATTATTTGTGTGTACTGAGAGGGGGTTACTAATTGGGTCTGCTTTTCCATTAGAAATTCCATTAGGTCCAAAAATCATAAAGTCCTGTTGTTTCCTATGTGACTGGTTAGCGAAGGTAGAAAACGGGATAATTCTCCCTGTTGGGCTGTTTTAAAAACATGTTTTAGAAATATGGTAAAGTTCCTTGTTTAAGGAAAGTCTCCTTCTTTTGATTTCCAGAAACAAAATTAAGTATTTGAAAGTATTAAGTATTTGACAGGCAGTCAATTAGAGGAGAAGTAGTTGTTTCTGTTGGCAGTAGACGATAGGACTTGCTATAATGAGTTTAAATTATGGACAGAAAGATACCAGCTGGAAATTAGGAACTTTTTTTTACAGTAAGAGTTTTTTACAGTCACAGAGAAATTATTAATCTTACATCCCTGGGCCAATAGCCAGCGGAATGCCCAGCCACTTACGTCGTGCCCGCCCAGCCATTGTTAGCATCGCCTGTTTGAATCCCACCACCATGGGAACCTGTTACTAAAATTTTTGGATCCCACCACTGCCTGCAAAATTTTACCACCTCCCCCAGGGCCCTAATCTTAGGTGGTAAGATGTTCCACCAAGGTGGGGCCAGGATAAAAAGCCCTGGTTTTAGCTGAGGTTGCCTTTGGCCCAGAAATTTTGAGGAGATTACTACTGGAAAAACAGAGAATTCTCCAGGGGTGAGACTGGGAGATTCGGTCCCAAAGTTACGTATTTCTCTGAGCTCCTTGGGGAACAGCAGGCTTAATTCTAATAAAACAATATTTATATAACACCATCGACGTACACGGTGTTTTACGAAGTGATCTTTTTTTTAAAAAAGGCAATCTAAATTTTGACAGAGAGTATGAAACGGCTGGGGGAAGGGCTCTGGAGAAGAAGAAACGAGAGAGCCGAGCACCTCTCCCTCTTCAATAAAAGGACTGCAATCCAATTCCAGAGCTAATAGCAACTTACAAGGACAACATAAAGTCATTCTAACCACAAACAGAGCCTAGTTTCAGCCAGTAATCACAATTCTCTGTGCTACCCTGTGGATCTTTCCGAGTTTCTCAATTGGTCGAACCTCCCTAGAATTCAGAAAGGATAATGAGAATTAATTGCCTGTTTTTAATATCGGAGGAAAGGAGGGAGGGGGAAAGCTTCTGAACTCACTGTAATAATTATCTCCGCTTTCAAATGACGGGGGCCCAAACGCACACCCACAACTTGTAGGGCGATGGCATAATAAGCCTTCTAATGAAGTGGTCTTTTTGCAGCGATTGTTCAAAGGACAACGAAGGCTCGACAAGACATTCATTGCAGCAGAGAGTCTTTTAAAAAGGGGAAAGAAAGCTTGACTTGTCTGGTTTTGGAAATTTACTGATGGACTGTGTAAATATTTATGCATGCAAAGTCTTGGTTCTGTTTTGGATCAGGGCAGACAGACACACATATAAGGGAGTATTATCTCATCTTTGTAGAGATAAGAGCTGAGAAAACGATGACATAAAAATGATGACACATAAAGACAATGACAGTCATTTTGGTTACACCGGCACCCCGACAATACAAAAGGTGAAAAGAAGTGCCACATTTTATCCTGCCTCTCCTTCAAAGTTGTATGCACGATTCTGCCCTCTGCTTTCAGCTCACAACAACCAGGTGGGGTAGGTTAGACTGACAGCAAGGGAGAAATTGCCCCAAGATGATCCACTGAGCTTTGCTTCCGCACGGAAATTCAAACCTCGGGCATAGTTCAGTGACTACTTGAGAATTACTTGGCTGAAGAAGGAGGAGGAGGAGGAGGAGGAGGAGGAGGAGGAGGAGAAGAAGAAGAAGAGTTGGATTTATATCCCCCCTTTCTCTCCTGCAGGAGACTCAAAGGGGCTTCCAATCTCCTTGCCCTTCCCCCCTCTGGCTCTAAACACCCTGTATGAGGTGGGGTGAGACTGAGAGAGCTCAGGGAAGCTGTGACTAGCCCAAGGTCACCCAGCTGGCGTGCGGGGAGTGTGCACAGAGCTAAGCTGAATTCCCAGATAAGCCTCCACAGCTCAGGCGGCAGAGCGGGGAATCAAACCTGGTTCCTCCAGATTAGATACATGAGCTCTTAGCCTCCTACGCCACTGCTGCTCCTGGAGTTGGATTTATATCCCCCCTTTCCCTCCTGTAAAGAGACTCAAAGGGGCTTACAAACTCCTTTCCCTTCCCCCCTCACAACACCCTGTGAGGTGGGTGGCGTTAGGGATTAATGGATTTAGAAGAAGTGTTAGGATTCAAATAATTTAACAACTGGTTGTTTACAAGCCATTTTAACAACTGGTTCTGCCGAAGTGGTGCAAACCTGCTGAATCCCACCACTGCTTAGAAGAGTATAATTCTGTTGAGGACTGCACTGCAGGAGAGAATTTCCCTCATCATTGCCTGGCTACGATTCTGAAAACTGGCCATGAAGAAGAGTTCCATTTCTGCCTGTGGCTGTGTGACAAACACACAAAGGGAAATATCAGTGATCTCTAATATGGAGATTTCTGTCCTTGGAGATTTGCCAGAGTCCAGGTCTGATCTTCTTCAAATTAACTTTTTTTTCATGTTTAGACTGCCTTTTAGTGTTCACAGTGCTGACGGATGAAGATAATGGTGGCAAAGGACTTCAGGGGACCAAGACAAGGTTGTGGAGCCGCTACCCTTTGCCCAATACCCATCTTTCATTCCTCCATGGATTCTCAACCTCTTTCCCCTTTCTTACTAGGGCATGCATTAGCTTCATCACCCTTTCTCTAAGTCAGCGATTCCCAACCAGGGTTCCGTGGTACCCTGGGGTGCCGTGAGCATGTTCCAGGGGTACCACGGCAACACTACCACGCTCCTCACTTTTGTGGTGTCTCCCACCGGCGCCAGCAAGGACATGGAGCTGGCCCAGGAGGCAGGGCCTGCCGCAAGGTCAGCAGCCAATTCCTGAAACCCCCCCCCCCCAGTACTTCCCTTCACCCTGGGAGGAGAAGGTGGGGTGTGTGGCAAGCAGGGGCACTGGGAGGGGAAGGTGGGGGGGATGGCAGGGGTACCGTGAGATATGAAGAGTGAGGTCAAGGGTACCGTGATGTCGAAAAGGTTGGGAAACACTGCTCTAAGTTCTCCCACTGGCTGGCTAACTACATTGCCCACCTTCCATTGCCAAGATAGATCATGTTGCAAATTCTAAATTGTGAAGGATCTTGATTTCTTGAGCTTGGGATTAGTATCGGCATCTCTTATTTTCAGAGGTATTTTTGAAGTGCTAATTTTTTTAAAGTGTAGTAATCCTCCTCAGGATAGGGCGAAATGACTAATTCAGTGAACAAATGTGCACTTTCGGAGCAGGGCGACACTTTTCTAATGGTGTTGTGTTTAACAAATATTATTATTTCTCTTCAAGATCACAATTAGAAAAGATGATTGAGCAGATGGGTTTCATTTGTAATTAAAACTTGGAAGGCAGTCGGGTAGTGCGGGACAGAAAAGAGTGGAGTTAAATGAATCATATTATTACAGCATATTTTTTTTAAAAAAGCAAAGAACCTCTCTCTAAGTCTAAGGATAAACACTTGCAAAACGTTTTCAATTCCCCCCCCCCCAATTTGTTCACACTCACCCCCCTCAAAACAATTCCTGGCTGCCATTTTGGGCTTGTTCAGAGTTTATTAAACTTTTCCATGGATCCGATGCTTTGATGCTTCAAAGACTCATGCTGTGATTTTTCATAGGTCACGCACGTGAAGTTTCAAAGACATCACCCATCAAATGAGATGATGGAGCAAGCTCATAAAATGGTCGCGAGGAGGAAATCCACCTGCAGACAGGTGTGGAAAATGTCATAAAGAGATTGCACGGCAAGTGAACATGTTTTGAAAAACTGGTTCTGGTGGGTTTTGCGGGCTGTGTGGCCGTGGTCTGGTGGATTTTGTTCCTAACGTTTCGCCTGCATCTGTGGCTGGCATCTTCAGAGGTGTATCGCAGAGAAAGGTCTGTTTCACACTGTGAGACACCTCTGAAGATGCCAACCACAGATGGCAAACGATCAGGCTAAAATCATTACGCCGCAAAACCCACCAGAACCAGTTGAATCCGGCTGTGAAAGCCTTCGACAATACATTGTTTTGACAAACGTTTTCAAAAAAAGAATAGCTAAAATTGAGGATGCATTTAAAATATGTTCAGGCTGGAAATAAAACATTTTGGGCTAAAAACAATGTGGAACTCCTCGGAGTTGCTGCCTGAAAACATTTTATTTTGGTTGCGCAGAAAAAAGCTTGTGTATATAGATGGGTTTATCTATATAGTAAAAAGCCTGTCTATATAGATGGGTTTATCTATATAGTCTGTTCAGGTCTGTCTATATAGATGGGTTTTGATGGGATTCCTCTGAGCTCCATTCAAAGTATGACAGCAGATTCTGGCTCTGTTCTTCTGCTTTGCTTATAGAAAGCTAAGAGATATTCACACTCAAGATGTACATTTACTAGATGTGAAAACTACCATCAATTACTGGGCTCACCCAGAACCAGATGGTGACAGCTTTACTTTTGGAAAGCAGTTTGCAAAAACACAGGAACCAAAACTTATTTCTTATAGTGAAGGCAACACATAAGTTTTTTTTTATCAGCAAGGGAACAATTTGGAAGCAACCTTGCTGTGTTTAATCCAAACACACTTTCCCTGAGCTCTGAAAATATATCAGCTCTATGAGTTTGCAGCAGAAGCCGGCTACAGATGGAGCTTTGTTGGTCAATCCCAGGGACATCCCAGGAACACAGGAAACTGCCTTCTACGGAGTCAAACTATTGGTCATCACCAGTGCAGCAGCTAGATGGCTGATGGATAAACCTGCCTGTGCATACATAATGCCTGTCTTGAATGATCTGCGCTGGCTCCCTATTCGCTACCTGGCCCAATTCAAATGTTGACACTGATGTTTAAAGCCCTAAGGAGGAGTAGCAGTGGCGTAGGAGGTTAAGTGGCATAGGAGGTTAAGAGCTTGTATATCTAATCTGGAGGAACCGAGTTTGATTCTCCGCTCTGCCGCCTGAGCTGTGGAGGCTTGTCTGGGGAATTCAGATTAGCCTGTACACTCCCACACACGCCAGCTGGGTGACCTTGGGCTAGTCACAGCTTCTCGGAGCTCTCTCAGCCCCACCTACCTCACAGGGTGTTTGTTGTGAGGGGGGAAGGGCAAGGAGATTGTCAGCCCCTTTGAGTCTCCTGCAGGAGAGAAAGGGGGGATATAAATCCAAACTCTTCTTCTTCCTCTTCTAAATGGCTTGGGCTCCACCTATCTGAAGGAGTGCTGCACCAATATGAACCTGCCCGAGCACTGAGGTTCAGTGGGGCGGCTCTCCTGGTGGTTTGGGGAGGGAGAATGCAAGAGGGTTTTCTCCGTGACTGGCCCTAGACTGTGGAACACCGTCTCTGTAGAAATTCACCAGGCGCCAGCACTTTATGGCTTTCGGCATTTTGCCAAAACCTTCCTATTTGCCCAGGCCTTTGGCCTTTGACCCCTTGGATGCACCTTCTGGTGGCTGCTGGCCTGAGTGAAGGAGGATATTTGGGTGGGTAATGCTACACTTAATATATATATTAACTGGTGGTTTTTCACTGATGTTTTATTGTTGTTTCTAATTTTGTAAGCTGCCCTGGGACCTCCGAATAGGGTGAGGCAGAAATCCAGCGTGGTATAGTGTTTAAGAAAAGGTGGATTCTAATCTGAAAAACAGGGTTTGATTCCCCACTCCTCCACCTGAGTGGCAGAGGCTTGTCTGGTGAACCAGATGTGTCCCCGCACTCCTACATTCCTGCTGGGTGACCTTGGGCTAGTCACAGTTCTTTGGAGCTCTCTCAGCCCCACTTACAAGGTGTCTGTTGCGGGGAGAGGAAGGACAAGGAGCTAGGTTGCCACTTTGAGTCTCCTTACAGAAGAGAAAGGTGGGGCATAAATTAAAACTCTTCTTCTTCTTTGACCTCAATAAGTAAATAAATCATAGCCAATATTGGCTACTCTGACTGGCAGTAGCTGCCTGGAGTTTCAGGTGAAGGACTAGAGGCAGAGCGAGGGGAAACTGTGCCGAGGAGACGCGTAAACACCTTCGCGCCCCCATTGCTGCATACCCACCCCGCCCCATACCCTGGAGACACCCCCAGAACACAGCCCGGCCACGCCTTCCATGGCCCGGCCATGCCTTCGCCACGGCTCTGCCTGGGGCATCGCACCTCCCCCATCCTGTGGGTGCTATGCCACTGCGGAGGACTTTGCATCACCTAGGGGCTTTCCCCACTACAGAAGGGAGCTAAGGTCGACTCGGTTCCCTTCAGTGGACGGCGATTCCAGGCTGTCCCACAGCAACTGAGTTGGCCCCTGGAACCGAGCTAAGTGGGCCGGATCATCTTGGTGCATGTTTTGCTTCACCGATCGTGATTGGCGCTTGTGTTACGGCAGGAAACGGGAGCGTTCTTTTTTTTACAGTTTTACAGTTTACAGTTACATGCGCTTTCTGCCCGCCACGACTCTCCCGTTCTGCGCATGCCACAAAAGCGGCTCGTGATTGGTTGAACAGATGAGGTGTCGTTTCGATGCTTCCCCACTTCGAAGCGGTATCAACCTTGTTTTGGCAGAAAAGTGTAGTTCATAACTGCGACAAGGATGGGGGGGGAACTGAGACAAAACAATGTTGAGCTCGGTGGCAGTGGGATTCACTGAGGCGAACCTAGGTAGAAACCAGTTCAACTCTGCCAGTGGGGAAAGCCCCCTACTCTCTGATCCTTTTAACTGGAGTTGCTGAGGACTGAACAATCCTTTTAACTGGAGAGGCTGGGAAATGTCTACCTGCCAAGCCATGCTCTTCAAGAGAGCCACAGCCCTATCTTGGCATCGTAACCTGACCCAATCCTGGAGCAGTTTTCAGGTTCACTTAAATGGTTTGTTTTTAAGCAACAAATTGGTGTTTAAATGAATAAAACATGCAGCCGAGGCATTAGAAAAATAACAAGGTGGTCCAGCTGAAGCACGAGAGGCAGAAAGTCTGACAACTGAACCATCCTTTGATTCTCTGGGATGCCTGCCTGTCATTTCGGTTGTGAAGTGAGGAGAAAGCGGGGCCCACACCAGAGCTGAGATGTGCTTTTCTGTAAGTTCTCCTCTTGTATTACATCCATCTTTGCCCCCTGAGAAGGCGACCTTTTAAGTGCAGCAAACACGGAGGTCAGTGTAGGAAAGTGGAATGCATCTTCACATCCATTTTGTGGCAGAGGTTGTTCGCAGAGATAGTGATGAAGAGTATCGGAGTGGGGGGGGGGGATGTCAGGAGACGTTTATATCCCTTGTGACAACAGCAGGTAGGTACTGGATGAAAAGTTCCTTGTGAACTACACGGGATCCAACAGGTGACGTCTCTGCACCTGACTGTTAGGCTCTTTTAGCTGGAAAGCCAAAACATTTGTTTTACCCAGACTTTCAATAAGGGGTTTCGTCTGTTAAAATTGTTTTTACAATCTGCCAAGGGTTGTTTATGAACCCTGCTAAATGCTGTACGCCATAGGTGTCAAACTCGTGACCGTCCAGATGTTATGGACTACAATTCCTATCATCCCCTGCCAGCATCATGCTGGCAGGGAATAAAGACATGAGTCCATAACATCTGAACACAGTTGTTTCCTGTATAGCTATTTGTAATGCTTTGGCCGGACTGGATTTTTAAAAAATGGCTGGGTTTCTTACGCTTTGTTAATTGCAGTGATCCTCCCCTCCTCCGTTTTAATGACCTTATCGTAGTTTACTTTGTGAGTCACTTCAAGTAGGGCTCTAAGGGGTAACATTTAAATGTTCTAAATAAGTGGTCAATTCCTCCCTGGTCATCTTGATACTTTATCTGTCAACTGTTGGTTTCTAGTGCATTTGTCTATTATTTTATTTATTTTACTTTTTTGTACCATGTCTTTCCTCCCAATAGGGACTCAAAGCAGCTGACATTGGGCCTTTCCCCACTTACCTTAAGCGCTACTCTCCTCAAGTGGCAGCTGGGTCCCCTACACTCCCCGACTAGAGCGTGACAGCACAGTCGCCCTGGCAGCTGCGCTGTCGCACCCCCCCTCAGCGCAGCATCCCTGGCGCTGGAGAAAAGCGGTGCCTTTGATGACCCCGCACAGAGCAGGCGTGGGGTATGGCATGCAGGGATGCCGCGATGCGCTGAGAGCAGGCATAGGGGGGATCAGCGTGAGTGGGGAAACGCCCATTATCCTCCTGCCCTCCAGCCAACTATCGCAACAAGCTTGTGAGGTAAATTAAGCTCAGATTGTATGACTGGGCCAAGGTCACCCATTGGGCTTCCATGGCATTGGGTGGATTCAACCATATGCCTCCCAAATCCTAGTCTCTCTAACCACTACTAACTTTAACTAGGGTTGCAAGTGGCCTCCAGATACTATTTAAATTCAGAGATGAGGCACAGAAAGCGTTGTTCCCACCTCATTCCCATAAACATGCCTACCCAGCTAGTAAGAGCTGCTGAATATTTTTGAATGGCAATTCTATTTCTGAATGACAATTTTGAATGACAATTCTGAATATTTTTGAATGACAAATTCATTAGGAGATTTCATAGTGCAGGGGTAGGGAACCTGCGGCTCTCCAGATGTTCAGGAACTACAATTCCCATCAGCCCCTGCCAGCATGGCCAATTGGCCATGCTGACAGAGGCTGATGGGAATTGTAGTTCCTGAACATCTGGAGAGCCGCAGGTTCCCTACCCCTGTACATAGTGCAATACGATATACTCTTTTCAAGGTGAAGGAAAAGAAATTCCACCCAAACATCAGGAAAAAACTTCCTGACAGCAAGGGCTGTTTGGCAGCGGAATTTCACTACCTTGGAATGTGGGGGAGTCTCCTTCTTTGGACGTTTTTAAAAAGAGGCTGGATAGCCATCTGACAGAAGTGTTTTGAATATGTGTTCCTGCATTGATGGCCCATGGGGTCTCTTCCAACTGTATGACTCTATAGGCAGAGCTATTGCAATCCGAACCCATGGATCTCAATGGACTTAAACTGGAGTCAGTCTGCATAGAATAGCACTATCAACATTGTGATTAAAGATCCCTGTAAAACATTTTAATTGATTTACAGTTTGCTGCAAACTAGGGCTGCTAGGCCTCCTGCTAGTGGGATATCTTTCACTGGCAGCCCTCCATTTCTGCTGCCAATAATGCCATTGCTACATCACTTTTGGGGAAAACCCGGAAGTGCCATAGAGTAATTCTAGGAATCTCCTAGAGCTACCCTACCTCACTTACAGGATTTTTTTTCAAGAAGTGGTGTTTAGCGACCCTTTGACTAGCTCTGCTGCTTCAGAATCCAACATAGGACAAATTGTGACTGAGGAGATTGCATCGTTCTCATGTTTCCCCACACCCATGTCTGCTCCAGTTCTTTTAACCAGACATGAGTAGTAGGAGTAGGAGTAGGAGTAGGAGTAGGAGTAGGAGTAGGAGTAGGAGTAGTAGTTTGGCTTTATATCCCCCCTTTCTCTCCTGCAGGAGACTCAAAGGGGCTTACAATCTCCTTGCTCTTCCCCCCTCACAACAAACACCCTGTGAGGTGGGTGGGGCTGGGAGAGCTCCGAGAAGCTGTGACTAGCCCAAGGTTACCCAGCTGGCATGTGTGGGAGTGTACAAGCTACTCTGAATTCTCCAGATAAGCCTCCACAGCTCAGGCGGCAGAGCTGGGAATCAAACCCGGTTCCTCCAGATTAGATACATGAGCTCTTAACCTCCTACGCCACTGCTGCTCCTAGTAGTAGTAGTAGTAGTTGTTGTTGTTGTAGTTGTAGTTGTTTGATGATGATGATGATGATGATGATGATGATGATGATGATGATGATGATGATGATGATGATGATGATGATGATGATGATGCCTCTGCTGCTGCTGCTGCTGCTGCTTGGGAAGATTCCGACGTGTGATGTAATACAAAATCCAGCATATTGATCTTGTTTGCTGTGTATAACTATTTTTGTATCAATATAATAATAATAATAATTCGATTTATTAGACTGCCCTACCCCCGAAGGGCTCAGAGCGGTTTACAGGCAACCAAACACAATACATTGCAACTAAAACAATTGAATAATCCCAATTAAAACAATAAATACAATAAAAACAGTAGCAGCAATAACCTTTCCATAATTAATTAATTAGGTGGATGACGTCCAGTACTAAACCCCGGGAAGGGACTGGCAGATTTTCAGAAAAGCCGATGGCATATAGGGCAAGAGAGAGGGGCAGACTCAGCAGCCTGCCTCCCCAAAAGTTGGGAGTTCCAGGCTCAGATGTCCATTCCAAAGCCAGAAGTTCCATGCTCGGAACGTCCCACAAACGTCTTGTAGATGGGACTGGGGCAAACACGGACCCTGTATAGTTAGACCCTGAATAAATGAATATATAGCACAGGAGGTGGATGAGCGTCTGGTGTCCAGGGGGTGGGGACACAGACTGTGATTCTCAGTGAGAAAGTAAAGGACACTTGAGCGTCTGTGACATTTTGTGTGCGAAATCTGGAAGGGTACGAATGCAACAGGTTATCAGGAAGAGCGGTTTCAGAAGCTCACACCATTGAGCGACAGCATCTGTTGCTGCCTGAAAACTGCATTGTGGCAACCCAGCCTTTTAAGAAAAACCCTGACACATCCGCGTGGCAAAGGAGCACTCGAAAACCAGAGGCCTAACGGAGCCGCCAGACGATAATACATTCCTAGTCTTTAGGATTCTGTTGCTTCCTCAAACATCCTCCGTTATCAGACGTCTCATTTCCATATCTGAGAATTCCAGATCTGCCGGATGTAAGGGAGATTTGCGACTGTCCTTAGACTCTGTCTGACATTGCTATTAACGCTTTGTACTTGCCACCAGTGCATTTGTGCATTTTCATCCTTTTAGCAGAATTGGCACATAGGGAAGCTTTGAACATTCAAAGCATCTGTAAAAGCACGCGAGTGGTGATTATGTAATCCCCACATGTTGGGCTGGAAGTCTTTCTCTCTCTCTGTGGGAATACAAAAGAGTCTGGTGATGCTACAGTGCAATGCATTGTTGTCCTCCCTGGCCTGTTTGATTTTGACCATGACCTCCTTCTATGGAAAGGGGGTGCCCCCCACCCCAAATGCTAATGCGGCATTCATTCAGGGTGCCTGATAACAATAATAATTCTCAAACTGTAAGACAAAGCATCTAGAGGAGTTCTAGCCCTAGGAAATAAATGAATTAAATGACTTAAGAGGAGGCTGCCTTAGTGTCTCTGCAAGAGTAACTGTTCTGGTGTTGCCTTTGTCCCATGAGCTTCTGCTGTGATCAAATAATTCTGCCCATTTCTGCCTCAAGAATTATTGGAATTTTCCTCACATAGAAATTCAGCAGAGCTATCCAACCTTAGAACAATACCCTTGTTGCTTCTCTGTATGAATCACTGTTCTGTCCTAGCTTGTTCCCATCAGCCTCTGCTTGGGGAAGACAATTCTGCCATGTTTGTCTGTCTGGTACATTTTTTTACTCTGATCTTCCTCCAAGGAGCTTAAAGGTGGTGTTTGATGGTCTCCATTACCATTTTATCTTCACAGCAACTTTACGAAATAGGTTAGACTGAGAAAGTGTTAAGTATCCTAAAATCACCCAGAGTGCCTTAAGGCAATGTGGAGGCATTTGAGTCTTCCAGATACTAGTCTGATACACTAGCCGCTACATCACACAAGATCTTCACTGGGTCATCCAGGGACACACAAAAAATCTGCCAGTTCTCTAAGAAGGCTGCTTGTTGCACCTCTGAATGTCATTATATGTCGCTTCAGGAAGCATGCCGTAAACATGCAGATAGACTTGCTAAATTGAGCATAAGCATAAGCATTTATTGTCATTGTGCACGCACAACGCAATTTACAGCAGCATTCCTCAATGCACACAATTTCAGACTCATACCCCATTCTCACTTTCCCCTTCCTCCACCCATCCCTACACAGCCCCAAACACATCAACACGAAGCTGCGGAGTTTAGCATAGCCACAGCTCTAGAGTAGAAGCTGTCTCTAAGCCTCTTTGTCCTAGTTTTGATAGACCTGTATCGTCTGCCGGATGGTAACAGTTCAAAAAGAGAGTGTGCTGGATGAGACAGGTCTCTCAGAATATTTTGGGCTTTCTTTAGGCTTCGGGAGTTATAGAGTTCTTCCAAGGAGGGGAGAGGGCAGCCAATAATCCTCTGTGCAGTAGTGATCACCCTTTGGAGCGCCTTCCTATCTGCCGCTGTGCAACTGGAGAACCATATACAGATGCAGTAGGTTAAGACACTCTCTATAGCACAGCGGTAAAAGGACACCAGGAGTTTTCCATTCAGTTGTTGTTTCCTTAAAAGTCTCAGATAGTACAGTCTTTGCTGGGCACAGGTAATTCTTAATTTTTTCCATTCTAAAGATATTATATATGAAGAGCAAAGCAGACCTCCAACTTTCAATTCCAATAAAGGAGTGCCTGAGCTTTGGAGAGGCTTGCAAACAAAGAACAATAGCAGAAATCTCAGTGTGCCATCCTGGGCACCATAACCCCAATTGATGTGCTTCCTGGCATCTTTCTATTCATTTAGTATTTTATTTATTTAAAATATTTATATCCTGCCTTTCTACAGGGTGGCTTAAAAATACAATAAAATCCAGCATAATACAATAACCCAATAAGAATAAAACCCAATAAAATAAAACCACACGATGCCATTAAAAAAATCAAGCCTACAATTAAATGCATCTACAGAACTTCAATCTCTGCTTACTGAGATCTGGATGTTAAATGCTGCCCAAAATAACATTTTGTAGTAAAAATAAAATCGGCTGAGTTCAATTCGCATCTGGGAAGAATAAAAAGTCCAGGTATAAATATTCAGCTTGGAACATTAAATTGCTGAAGTTCAAAAGCATCCGTAAAATTGACATTGAAGCATGAAGAGTTTTCCTTCCATTCACCCATAATATTGTGTACGTGTGTTTGAACGCATGTTAGGGAGAGTGCCTTAAAATGAACTTGCTGTGATGCAAATGGGGGGGAAGAACATTTCAAGGCGCGCAGGCTGGATAAAAAGCACAGCGTTAATTGTGATCGGTGGCTTAAATGAGAACTGTCGGAGATTTGTGCTTTCAGGCACAGGAAGCTTCGCCACAAATTAAGTCCCGTTTCCTTTATGAACTGCAGCAGAATGACAGTTCTGACAGACATACGGTCTCTTTGCCGTCCTAAAGGCTTTTCAGTTGTAAGTGCTCCCAGAATGCAGTCATCCATATCATGTGACGTAACCACTAAGTCATTGCCACCTTTTACTGTTAAAAGTAGCAAGTCATGCGAGTGCATTCATGAGTACAATTTAAAAATTACATTGGGGACTTTTCCCCAGTGCGAGCCAGCGTGGTGTAGTGGTTGAGAGCAGGTGGATTCTAATCTGGAGAGCTGGGTTTGATTCCCCACTCCTCCACCTGAGTGGCAGACAGAGGCGGAACGAGGGGAAACTCCACCTGGGGCGCGTGTGCGCCCTGCACCCCTGCCGTGGCAGCACCCGCCCAGCCCTGCCCCCTCCAGGTTTGGGACCTACCAAGGGAAATAATAGCCTATAGTAGTGGTCTCCAACATGGTGCCTGTGGGAGTCATGGAACCCACTAACAGCTTTAGTAGGTGGATGGGGCCAGGGAGGGTTTTTTGCCAAGCAAGGCTTCTGGTTTACTATTCCATATTTTTAATCGATTTCGTGTTTTAAAAAATAAACAGTATAAAAATAAATATATGAATAGGCCTTTTCCAATAAAAATAGTCAAAAATTGCATCTATATCAAAATGAATCTTGATATTTGTTACATTCTAAATTTTAGGAAGTCTTACTCATCAATTATCCATTAAACCAATATTGTTCTTTTAAAAATGGCGGGACACCATTTTTATTGTTATTGTTTTGACCGCAGTTTACATGGTTTTAATGGTTTTAACGAATTTTAGTATATATGGTCACTATTGTGACCCTTGTTATATATTGTACATGGATTATGTTGTGCACCGCCCAGAGCCTCTTGGGGACTGGGCGGTCTATAAATTTAAATAATAAATAAATAAATAAACAAACAAACAAATAAATAAATAAATAAGTTGAACTTTAAAAAAAATCTACTAATAGTTAAATATATTAGCTACACTGCATACACCAGCAAATAATAGAATACCCTAAATTATACTAGTCCAACATTAAAATCTATTACCATCAATACTGGTATAAAACACTAAACCTCATATACTTTCGTTACCTTTCTAGTTTACAAAAACATTATTAAGATATAGAACAATACATAAAATATAATGTAGTTTTTGCATCCATTTGAAATTTAAGTTTTGATTTTTTTGGATTTCTGCATGTATTTCTTTCCAGATTTTTTCCACTTTTTTACAAGTTTACCACATAGGGCAAAATATGCCATTTTCTTATCAACATTTCCAACAGGCTGCTTGTAGATTTTTATTCATCTTCTCAATGTCTTTCAGACTGATGTAGCTCCTTTAAAACATTTTATACCTATTTTCCCTCAATGTTTGACAAGTAGTGAATTTAATATTTTTCATCCATAAGGATTCCTTTTCTTGAAAGGATTTTTCTTCTTAAAAGTCTTGCATCCATTTCACCATACATTCTTTTACTTGTTTTATTTCAGTCCCATATTTTAATAGAAACTTATATATTCTTCCTAACAGATGCTGTTTTTGTTGCGTAATTTCTAGGTTGTTGATTTGCCATCTATTTTCTCGTTAATCACCAATTATTTGATTTTATAAATGATTTTATATATTGTTTTTAAGTATGTATGCAGAGATGGGATCCAGCAGGTTCTCACAGGTTCCTGAGAGTAGGTTGCTAATTATTTGTGTGTGCCAAGAGGAAGTTACTAATTGGTGATTTTGCCACGTGATTTTTGCCTTAGTTACGCCCCTCCTCTCAGCAGTAGCGCGCAAAACATGAAGCAGGAGGTGCACCGGTGTGCGTGGCAGCCTGCGCCTGCGTGCATTCGTTTCCCGCCCAAGGACCGGTGCAGCGGCTGCATCCTTGCCACAGCCCCGCCCAGGAATGCCCTGCCCCAGAATGCCTGGCCACACCCCCATTGTGCCCCGCCCAGCCCCATTGGCGCTACGCCACAGTTTGAATCCCACCACCATGAGAACCTGTTACTAAAATGTTTGGATCCCACCACTGTATGTATGTGCACTGCCCTGAGTCTGGCCCCAGTCAGGAAGGGCGGGATATAAATTTAATAAATTAATACATATCTGCATGCAATGTAAATATTATACCACCAAACCACAATTTTATCCTGGCTTCCATGGCCCAAGCTAGCTTGATTTTGTCAGTTCTCAGAAGCTAAGCAGGACTGGGACTGGATGGGACACCACCAGGGAAGTCCAGTTATACAGAGGCAGCCAATGGCAAACAGTCTGTTGGTGTGTAAAACCCTATAGGGTCACTATAAGTTGTCAGCAATTTGATGGCATTTGCACACACAAATGTCATGGGCCATCCACTGGAGACAGTGGTGGGATCCAAAAATTTTAGTAACAGGTTCCCATGGTGGTGGGATTCAAACTGTGGCATAGCATCAATGAGGCTGGGCGGGGCACAATGGGGGCGTGGCCAGGCATTCCGGGGGCGGGGCATTCCTGGGCGGAGCTTTGGAAAGGATGCAACCGCTGCGCCGGTCCTTGGGCGGGAAACGAATGCACGCAGGCACAGGCTGCCACACACGCCGGTGCACCTCCTGCTAGACTGCTTCAAGTTCTGTGCACTACTGCTGAGGAGGAGGAGGGGCGTAGCTAAGGCAAAAATCATGTGGCAAAATCACCAATTAGTAACCCCCTCTCGGCACACACAAATAATTAGTAACCTACTCTCAGGAACCTTTGAGAACCTGCTGGATCCCACCTCTGATTGGAGAGCGATGAGTCTTCAGGGGATGAGCAGAGCCCAGTAAGCCCAGACCAGGTTGGGAACCAACAAGGGCTGGGCTTGGAGCAGGCAGGGCCCTTGCAGGCTTTACAGCAGCCAGGTCAAAACTCAGAGCCAGAAGTGCCTGCAGAAGCAGGCTGTGCATCCAGCTTTGCTCCAGCTGTAGAGACTCAAACATCTAGCTTACCTGAGCCCACCTGTCAGCAAAGACCGAGACAGAGGGAGTTGTTGCATGTTGAACAAAGAAGCGCACACTTGCTAGCTCAGAGAAGGCACCTTCTGCAGCAGGGGGAGGCAGAGTCTTCACAGGATGAAGCCTAACATGCTGGAAGAGTCTATATCAAGCAGGTTGACAGACTATCCGGGTCTGGATGCAACAAAGCTCGTGGCCACTGCAATTCTTCCTCTGATTTGTGGATTCTGAGTGTTCTGACCCTCGGACCGGACTTCTGACGCTGAAACCTGACTCTCGGACTGGACTCAGCTCCCTGCTCTAGCCTGATATCTCTGCCTGGCAGCTCAAGCCGGGACAACAAATCACAGCACACACAAACACCGAAAAGTTGTGCAAATGTGAGTTAAATCTTTGCACAGAGTTTTCCAGAGCATTTCTAAAAATATTCTTCGAGGGTTGTTACGTCTGCCAGAAGACTCAGCTCATTCCTTTCCTCCTCCCTGACATAAAAAGTCTACCATACAATCTGGCTACATACGAGCTCATTCCACCCAATTTTGATCTAATTTATTTCATCCAAAAAACATGAGGGACCATGTAGAGACAACAGCATCTTTTGAAGCAAAAAACAACATGAACACACACACACACCATCCCATCAATGTTTCCATGCCAGAGATGCAGCACGATGAAAAGATTCCCCATCCAGGAGGGCAGATTCGAAGGATGCTAGAAAAAATAATTATGCTCTCCCCCTTCCCCCCCCCCCTGCAATTCTTTTTAAATTTAAAAATATCTCCTGCATTAAATTTAAAAATATCTCCTGCATGGGCAAGAGCAAACTGGGTGTCAGTCTCTGAAGCCACTTCAAAAAAGAAACACTCTTGTTATTTGCGGACGATGCTGCAATGTTATAGCTCTGGTGGGATCCAAACATTTTAATAACAGGTTCCGATGGTGGGGGATTCAAACAGTGGTGCCCAGAGGTGGGATCCAGCAGGTTCTCACAGGTTCCCGAGAGTAGGTTACTAATTATTTGTGTGTGCCAAGAGGGGGTTACTAATTGGTGATTTTGCCATGTGATTTTTGCCTTAGTTACGCCCGTCCTCTCAGCAGTAGCACGCAGAACTTGAAGCAGTCTAGCAGGAGGTGCACCGGCGTGCGTGGCAGCCTGCGCCTGCGTGCATTTGTTTCTTGCCCAAGGACCGGCGCAGCGGCTGCGTCCTTGCCACAGCCCTGCCCAGAAATGTCCCACCCCCGGAATGCCTGGCCACGCCCCCATCATGCCCCGCCCAGCCCATTTGTGCTATGCCACAGTTTGAATCCCACCACCATGGGAACCTGTTACTAAAAATTTTGGATTCCACCACTGGTGGTGCCGCCACACACCCACACCTCCAGTCCCTTATTGGGCAGGGAGGTTGCTTTAGTAACCCCTTCTCAGCACTCAGAAAAAATTAGTAACCACTTCTAGAGAAGTGATGAGAACTGGTTGGATCCCACCTCTGTTTCTCTCGTGATGCCAAATGGAAAAAAAGTGCTTCCATTTCTGGGCGGAGGATTTCACCCACAGCATGCTGCAGTAATAATTCCCCACCCCCACCCTCACCCTCACCCCTTTCATAGGAATGAGATGTTTCTTCATGATATGCTGCTGTCTTTCGTTGCTAATTAATAGATGAAATAGAATCATTTTTGTCCCCCCCTCCCCCCCAAGGGGAGTGTGAGGTTTTAGGCAGTAAAGACTTTGACAGGATGTTTCTGTGGAAAGCGCTCATCGGATCAAAATAATTGCAGGTCTCAGGAATGGCTAAACTTTAGCCATTGTTACAGCTATTGATTGATTCAGCTTAAAGGTTTGACACCTTGGCCTTGAATATGTTCCTATTTAGGCCTCTCAGGGCCAGGTGGCTTTGCAAGGTATTTATCTGAAAGATCTACAATTAAATCCCCATTTCGGGGAAGGAAACAGCTCTGTAGTCAGAAAAGCTTGGAAGGTGTTGATTCTTCTGTTAGCTGATTGTGTGTTCATGAATGTCAAGACTCCGGGGGGCTTATTCCCTAAAAGTCAAAGTTCAGCCTGTAACACAAAACACAGTAATGCATGCAGTAAATGGTTTGGCTTCTCTACCAAGTCAGCCTCTGGACATCCATAGTTGGGAGAAAGGCTAGATGCAAGACCTAAAAGCAGGATGAAGGGCTTTGAAAAGCAACATGAGGAGGAGGATTTTGAGGTGGGGTGGGGGAGGGGAGGCAGAGTTAAGAAATCCTTATCCCAACTCCCATGGCTCAGTTTCCTACTCAAGACTGCAGCCTGGGAATGAGAAGTGCTGGGGAAGAAAGGCACATGAAATAACTCAGGGGCATGCTGGGACATGTCAGTAACTGTGAATTGAAAGACCTATATACCCTGAGGCCCGCATTCCTGAAGAACCATCTCCTCTCATTCGCTCCCATGACCAAGTATGGCCTTCCTTAAGGGTAGGCTGACCAGACGTCCCGCTTTTGGTGGGACAGTCCCGCCTTGAAACAACTTGTCCCGTGTCCCGCGGGTTTTTTCAAATGTCCTGGGTTTTGGAAGGCTGTAGTACTGCCTTCTGGGGTGCAAGGCAGTGCGACAGCCTCCCGCGCAGCCGCAGGAGCACATGGCCTTCTGGGGCACTGCCGTTTCCCGCCCTGTCACAGGGCGGGAAACAGGAGCGCCCCAGAAGGCAGTGTGCTACTGCGGCTGCGCACATGCACGCGCGGCTGCCCGCCCGCCTGTCCTGGTTTGTGAAGGTGACCATCTGGTCACCTTACTTAAGGGTGCCAGCTTGAGGCTGGAAACTGGCAGTGAGCACTGTCCAGCAGTGAAGTGACATCACTTCTGGTGCAACTGACACCATCACATGGGGCAGACATGGTCATGTAACTTCTGGATCATGTCAGAAATGATATCATGGCAACTGCATTTTAAATGGGTTTAGTTATTTTAATGTTAGAGCCGTTCTATATTTCCATTAATTTTTTCTGACCGAGTTCTCTTTGTTATTTTGTTTTATGTTGTACACTGCCCAGAGCCCTCCGGGGGTGGGCGGTAGATAAATTTAATTATAAATAAATAAATAAACCACATGATGATTATCCCCTTCCCACTTTCCCTAACCATTTTTCCATAACACCACCAGGGAGGGAGTTTTCCTGCCAAAGTGAGAGTCTATCTGGTCTTCAGGCTGTCTTTTGTTGGCTGTTTATCCACCTGTCATCAACGAAAGCTCAGATCTTTTCCATTGTGGAACTCACTCTGTGGAATGGGCTCCCTGGAGTATGGGCCTCCTCACTGGAGATTTTGGGCTTTTTTCTTTCAGCCAGGGCTTTTGATTTGAAGTGAACTGCAGGAATTTGGTGCAGGGAGGTATTTGGGATTTTATTGTACTTAGTTTTAATCTGTAATGTTGTATTTATTACTTATAAATTGCTTTGAGCAGAGAGAGGCTTTTTCAGCACAAAAAAAGTAGACTTATAAGCGAGTATATAAGGTATATGTTTATTTGTTCCTCACCCCTACCAAGGGAAGTTTAGCTTTAACATTCATTTAATAAAATCTTTTGTTGTTGTGCTATAAAGCTATACAGGCTCAGGTACTGATTATTCTAGAGATACTCAGAGAAAAAGGTGGGAATAATTTCTGAGGAGATAGTTCCTCCATTTGGGGACTTGTGAGAAAAGGGGGATCCTTTTCTTTCTTCCCTCCCCAACACCCCCAACTTGTGGGGTGTTCGTCTCATGGGGTGTAAATATTTAAATACAAATGTTTACAATTGAGACACATTGCATTTTCAATGTCTAATTGGTAGTAGAAACACTATACCTGGGCAAAGCACTTGCAAGTGTCTAATAGTCCTTATATCCCCCCCAGGGGCATAACGAGGCAAACTGTAGCCCTGGGCAAAACCTGAGTTGGATGCCCCGGCCCCCATGGGCAGCCACTCCATCACGACCAATTTTTTTTTTTTTGCACCAGGACATTGGTGCGTGCAGGGGGTCCATTTTTAGACATATCAGCACCAACATTTCAGGGTATCATCTGGAAACTGTCCTGATGGGGGGCCCCAAGTTTGGTGCAGTTTGGTTTAGGGCAGGGGGGCACCCCCTTTGGGAGTCCATAACTTTGGACTCCTTGAACCAAACCTCACCAAACTTGGGGGGGGGGGTAGCATAAGGACAGTCTCCTGATGATACACTAAAATTTTGGTGCTGCTAGCCTAAAAACTGCACCACCTGCAGGCCAAAAATGGAAAACCACTAAATATACCCAAAAACGAACCCTGCATTTTGATGCCCCCCACAAGGTGGTGCCCTGGGCAGATGCCCACCTTGCCCAATGGGCATTACGCCCCTGTATCCCCCTATATTTCCTTTTTCAAACCGGTGTGTGCACAGGAAAAGCAATAATACTATAGCAATCACCCACCACAAACTATTGGACTCTTACAAGGATTTTTTAAAAAGATGATTGGCACTGTGCAGGGCTAGATGAGGATTCACAATCTGCAGCTTCAGATTGTGGGGAAGTGGAGACTTCAACACAAAGGAGAAATGGAGAGGCAGCTTATTTGCACCAGTGCTGAGGCGCAGGAAACTTTGGCAGCTGGCATCAAGGAGAAGCAGATGGAAGCTGTACCCAACTGAGGAGAAAGAATCTCCCTGAACTAAGCAACATATTTGTTTTGAGGGTATTTTTGTTTGGACGGTATTTCCTCACTCCCCTCCTTTATTACACTGCTGTTGAGCAAAAGAGGTTACAGTTTTCAGCTGCTGGATAGGAATCTAAGTTGCCTCATCAGGAGCAGCTTATGGAAATTAGCAAGATATGTTCCAACATACCCCAGTGAATCCTTGCAGAGCCACCTTAAGGACAGTTACACCCTTCATTGCAGCAGTGGCGTAGGAGGTTAAGAGCTCGTGTGTCTAATCTGGAGGAACCGGGTTTGATTCCCCGCTCTGCCGCCTGAGCTGTGGAGGCTTATCTGGGGAATTCAGATTAGCCTGTACACTCCCACACACGCCAGCTGGGTGACCTTGGGCTAGTCACAGCTTCTCAGAGCTCTCTCAGCCCCACCTACCTCACAGGGTGTTTGTTGTGAGGGGGAAGGGCAAAGAAGATTGTCAGCCCCGCTTTGAGTGCTCCTACAGGAGAGAAAGTGGGGATATAAATCCAAACTCCTCCCTCCTCCTCCTCCTCCTCTTGTTCTTGTTCTTGTTCCTCCTCCTTCTTCTGTTCTGTTCTTGTTCTTGCTCCTTCTTCTTCTAGCTTCCTTCTTCTTCTTCTTCTTCTTCTTCTTCTTCTTCTTCTTCTTCTTCTTCTTCTTCTTCTTCTTCTTCTTCTTTCTCTTTTTCTTCTTCTTCTTCTTCTTCTT